>NW_027555958.1:376040910-376260910 GCF_003287225.1 Phascolarctos cinereus | reverse complement strand
AAAGAGCTTACATTCTTTCAGGGAAGACAATATGTTTGTAAACACACACACAATACATATATGTATATATATAGTATGTATATATGTATAAGTATACAAAAATATATGTGAACAAAAGGTGAAGTGATTTGCCCTGAGTTTTGAAATGATGCTCGAAGGATACAGAGATACGTTAGCTCATAGTAATGCAAACAAGCAAACTTAATGGGGGAAAAGGAAAGTAGAGGGGAGTTGGGGTACATATTTAACTGAGCAGCATCTGTCAGTTCTTCAAAGCCTTAGCTTTTTGTGGGGTGTGAACATGGAGCTGAGCCACTTAGAAGAATTCAGAATTTACATTTACAAAGTCACTTATCTGAGTTGTTACTTAGCTTAACTAGGACATTTGTTGTTCAATCATGGTTTTTTTTTTTCCTGTCTGAGTCTTTGTGACCCCATTTGGGGTTTTCTGGGCAAAGATAGTGCAGTGGTTTGCATTTCCTTCTCCCGTTCATTTGGCAGATGAGGGAACTGAGGCAAACAGGGTTAAGTGACTTGCCTAGGGTCACACAGCTAGTAAGTGTCTGAGGTTGGATATGAACTGAGGAAGATGAGTCTTCCTGACTCCAGGCCCTGTATTCTATCCACTGAGCCACCTAGTTGCCCTAACTAGAGCATAGGTTTGAGCTAACACAGCTGTTAATGACTCATGATGGCCCCTTGATGCTTTCAAGTGTTAAGTCATAGCAAAATCCCTGGGACTTCTTGGTGCTGTAACCACCCCTGGTCACATAGCTAGAAAGTTTTGGAGCCAGGATTCAGATTAGGAAATTTAATAGAGTTACATATAAAATCCTAGACTCGGGTACAACTGTACCAATATGGAGGGTCCAGGTGTGCCATTGCTAGATAGCGCTGGTGTGAAAATGATCTTGGTCTCAGTAGATTTCAAGTTCAATATGAATTGACAGTACGTCATGGCTATGATGAAAGCTAACATTGATAAAGAAGCATGGTGTCTAAAATGATGGGTGAGGGGAATAGTTCCACTCTACTCTACCCTATTAGACCACATCGGGACTGCTGTATTAAGTTCCTGGTTGCAAGATCAAGATGAGACCACACTATGACATGGCCACCCCAAAAAGCCCAACATTATTTTAGATTAAATGGACAGAGCTCTCGGATTCATAGTGACGGAGATAAGGAATAGTCGTCTTATACTTATATACCTTATATTTATTCAGTTCTATCAACCATATCTTAGGAAGGATGTTGACGCACTAGAGCTCATTAGAGGAAGTCCATCAGCTTGATAAGGAAACAGAAGATTTATAGAGGGTGAAGAAACTGAGGATCTTTAGCTTGGAGAAGATTTAGTCAGTAAACATTTATTAAGCATCTACTATGTGTGATGGGCAGCTAGGTAGCACAATGGATAGAGTGCCAGGCCTGGAGTCAGGAAGACTCTTCTTCCTGAATTCAAATCCAGCCTCAGGCACCTACTAGGTCACTGTGCGACCCCGGGAAGTCACTTCCCCCGGTTTGCCTCAGTTTCCTCATCTGTCAAATGAGCTGGAGAAGGAACTCCAGTATTTTTGCCAAGAAAACCCCAAATTGGGTCATGAAGAATGGAACACAACTGAACAACAACAGCTAAGATTAGGAGTCCAAGGGTCCCTACCCTCATCTTGGGGTCTTTTCTAGATGATCATGAAATCTTAAGAGGCCTTTCATTTTCAGCTCCGGTAGCCACTAAGACCCATAAATCGGGTCTTATTAAGTAGTTATTGAGTGTTGACAGTGGGCGAGGCACCACAGAGGAATCAGTCAATCAGGAAGGACTTATTCAGTATTTACTAGGTGCCAGGTGCTGTGCTAGGCACTGGGGATTCAGAAACAACAGTGAAAAGAGCCCCTGCCCTCCAGGAGCTTATAATCCAGCCAGGGAAGAAAACATGTACAGATCCTAGTCCTGGTGCTTTTGAAATCTTTAATAGCCTCAAGCTATTCAAAGTCAGGGTTCAAATTCAAAACCAAACCAAACCTTAAGTTCAAATCTTTGTTCTGCTGCTTACATGCCCCTTGTGTGACCTTGGACAAGTCACTTCATCTGTCTGGCTCTCGGTTTCGTTTTCTGTAAAATGAGAGTTTTGGACTACCTGACTTCCAAGGTTTCCTCCGGCTCTAGCTGTCAGGAGTCTGTGAATCTGGGGGCTTCACCACAGAGATTTCTTGACATCATCACAATGGAAGTGCACTTCCTCACAGGGCTGTTTGCTTTGTGTCTCTGGTCAAAGTTATGTGCAGCTAGCCAAAGAACAGTAATACTTCTCAATTCAGGGTTATTTCCACTTAAATCATCCATTTGCTGCTGCTGTTTCTCCCTCCCCAGAGGCAGCAGGAGAAAGGTGACCCTCTGCAGGCCTTTTGGAATAATAGCATTTTGCTTTCTGCTGGAAGACAAATACTAAAGCAATTGCTGGGGAATAACTTCAACAATATTCTAGACAAATAACGCCTTCCTAACCAACCTCCCTAGCACACAGGGTTACCATTTTAAGGGGGGAAATTTTTTTGCAGGGGAAGGAGGTCCCAGTCAGACAAAATGTCTTTCTTTCTAAGTTCCAGAGATGCTGAGTGTGTGCACTTTAGAGAAAGTTCAGATGCTGGCTTGTCTGAAGCTCTCCTCAACCCTCATGTCCCCTGGTAAGGAAATCGCATCTGGCTGAGCAAGTGCTGGGGAGTACTCAGTGCTCCGGATGTCCACAGCTTTAAACTGCTCTTGGTAAAATTCTGAAGCCTTTTAAGTTTGTCTTATTCTCTCCCTCACCTGCTTCTCCCTCTTTTTATGTATCATTTCTTCCCTCCTGGACCCCCCCTTCTCTTTGGCCCCCTCATACTGGATTCAGAGTCAGAGAACCTGAGTTCGAATTCTGACACAGTCATTTATGTCCCCTTGGGCATCTTTATGTAACACTTGTATGAACTGTGTAACAAGGACCCAGGTGGCCTGAGTGTAATATGGGTGATGATGATGATGATGATGATGATGATGAGAGCTAGTATTTGTATAGCACTTTAAAGTTGGCAAAGCACTTTATAAATGCGATCTTATTTGATCCTTACTACAACCCTGGGAGGTAGGTGCTATTATTATCCCCATTTTACAGATGAAGGAAATAGACAGCTAGAGGTTAAGGGATTTGCTTAATTAACAAGTAGCTTAGTAGCTTGTAAACAGATAATAGCTTAGATAGATAATAGACATAGCTTGTAAATGTTTGAGGTTAGACTGAGCTCAGATCATCCTGACTTCAAGTCCAGTGCTCTATTCACTGAGCCACCCATTTGTCATGAAATACAGATAGATGGAAATGCTCCATGCCATATCTCTGGGGAGACTGGCTATCCATCTTTTTGGGGAGGTGGAGAATTGCAGTGACTGGAGGAAATCACTTCCTTGTTCTCCTATCTTCAAGAAGCAAATCAAGCTGAAATTGTATCTATGATCGGATATGTGAATCTAGGGGTATGATTATTTGGGAGATTCCACATATTAAAATCCACCCTCTCTGGTTGCTGGGGGAGGGGGTAGTAGTTCCACCCCAGACTTGGAGGGTGACGTTTCAATTTACCACCATAGATTTAGCTTCTCCTCTCAACGAATGCTTGTTACACAAAAAAAGTTCATAGATAACAAGTAAATGTAATAATCTAAGCAAATAATGAGGAAGTAATGGGGAAGCATATAGATGAGTTAGGCAAGGAAAGGAAAATATAAGAGTTAGGGGGCTCTGGAACCCCAGAACGAGATGAAATCTCAGCTTAACTGAGGAGTGGTCTTACCCAGAAACCATTTAAATGAAAGTCTGGACTAGCTGACTGACTTCTAAGGTGCCTTCTACTTCTAGATCCCATGATTTTCGGTTATTGTGGATGCAATGGTGCTAATTAGGTCCACTACACATTTGTGTTATCTGATTTTATTGCAGCAAGGCAATCCTTTTAGTCCTCCCTAATTGATTTACCTAGTGGCTAGGTGATGCAATGGATGGTGTTCTAGACCTGGAGTTAGGAAGACCTGAGTTCTAGTTAAAGTCAGACACTTACTGTGTGACCCCAGGGCAGGTCACTTAACTTCTACCGGACTCAGTTTTTATCTGTAAAATGGGGATAATACTGAACTCCCAGGATTGTAGTGAAGATCGAATGGGATATTTGTAAAGTGCTTTGCAAATCTTAAAGCACTATATAAATGTTAGCTATTATTATTAATACCCTTTATCGTCCTTGTACAGATGCTGTCTCAAATCTGCTCTCTTTTCAAACTTCCCATACCACCATCTATTCCCACCCTCTCAGTTGAGGACCTAGTCTCATACTTGATGGAAATAATTGAGGCTGTTTGCTTCCAGCTTCTTCTTCTTCCCTTTGTTTTATACATAATAATGATAATGAAGAAGAAGCAGCATTTATACATTGCTTTAAAATTTTCCAAATATTATCTTATTTGATCTTCACAACAACCCTGGTAGGTAGGTGCTATTATTATTCCCATTTTACAGATGAGGAAACTGAAGCAGAGAGAGGTTAATTGACTTCCTTAGGGTCACACATCTAGTAAGCATCTAAGGCCACATTTGAATTCAGGTCTTCCTGCTTCCAAGTCCAGCACGGTGCCATCTAGCTACCTCAATACCCCTTCCTTCACTCCATTCTTTGATGAAGTGACCCTTCTCTTCACGTACCCTTGATCCTGTCCTCTCCTGTCTCCTCCATACGATTGCTCCCACAAGCATCTCCCCTCTCTCTCATTTTCAATCTCTCCTTATCTACTGGTTCCTCAAAGTTACATAGGTCTCCCTTACCCTTAAGCAACCCTTGCTTGACCCTGCCATCCCATCAAGCTATTGACCTATACTTTTCTCGCTTTCACAGTCAAGTTCCTAGAAAAAGCTGTCTTCTTTTGGTGCCTCTATATCCTCTTCCTTCATTCATTTTCCAGCACTTTGCAATCTGGCTTCCAATCTCATCACTCAACTGAAAGTGCTTACTCCAAAGTTACCTTTGATCTCTTTGTTGACAAATCCAAAAGTCTTTTGTTCAGTCTTTATCCTTCTTGACTTCTCTGCCATGTGTGACAGTATTGACTACCATCTTTTCCTAGATATTCTTGCCTCTTTTGGTTTTCATGGAAATTATCTCTCATGGTTCTCCTCCTACCTCATTGATCTTCTCAGTTCCTTTTGCCAGATCATCAGATCATCACCTATATCTTACCCCCTAACTGTGAGCGTACACCAAGAGTCTGTCCTAGATCTTCTTTTTCTAATCTCTTTTCCTCCCTCCTTTCCTCCTCCTCCTCTCCTCCTCTCTTCTTCTTCTTCTTCTTCTTCTTCTTCTTCTTCTTCTTCTTCTTCTTCTTCTTCTTCTTCTTCTTCTTCTCTCTTTCTCTCTGTCTCTCCTCACCCTTCATGATCTCTGCATGTTCCACAAGTACTTTAGCTCAATATGTCTACAACAGAACTAATCTTCTTTCCCTCAAACTCCCTTTATTTCTGAACTTCCCTATTCTTGTCCAGGCCACCACCCTTCTTCCCATCACCCGGGTTCACAACCTCAGAGTCATGCCTGACTCCTCACTTTCAGTCTTCCCGCTTATCTAATCAGGTGCCCAATCTTGCTGTTTGTCTCCACTGAACTACTCAGTAAAGTCTTGTGTGTCCTTATTTCTCTGGAGTAAACTACAAACTCATCTATTTAGCTCATCTAACCCTAACTTAGCTTCCCAGCATCCCTGGATATTACTCCCTCTCCCATACTCCTTGATCCAGTCCAACTGACCTCTCTGGTGCACCATGACAATACATTTCCCACCTCAGTGCCTTTGTCCATGTGCTATCTACCCCATGCCTTGAATACTCTTCCTCTTTACCTCAACTTCTCAGAATCCTGTTCCTGTCATTTCCATGAAATCTTTCCTAACCCCTTCAGATGCTAGAGCCTTTCCTCCCTCCTTCCCCAAATTACTTGTGTTTATTTTGTATATACTTATACCAGTATATACTTATATCAGTTTCTAGCTTATCTTTGGATCACCAGAGCCTAGTAAAATATATGCGAATAGTAGCTGTTCAGTCATTTTAGTTGTGCCTGACGCTTCATGACCATATTTGGGGTTTTCTTGGCAAAGATATTGAAATGGTTTGCCATTTCCTTCTCCAACTTATTTGACAGATGAGGAAACTGAGGCAAACAGGGTTAAGTGACTTGCCCAGGGTCACATAGTAGTAAGTGTCTGAGGTCAGATTTGAACTCAGGAAGATGAGTCTTCCTGACTCTGGGCTGGGTGCTCTATGCCCTGTGGTACCACCCAGCAGCCTGTAGTAGATATTACTAAACACTGGGTGTTCCAAAAAATCTTGGTGCCATTTTCCAAATAACTGCTAAAGTGTACATCTGCATTAAAATTTTTAGAACATCCTGGCCTCGTTGACCAGTGGATTCTTCCTTGGGCACCCATGAAACTGTTCCATACTTTCTCTTCCCCTTTTGACAACACTCTGGAGAGGTTTGGATAAGCTCATTCACTGGGAAACTTTCAATTAACATTTACTGAGGACCTACTGTGTACAGAGAACTATGCAGCAATTTTTCAATGAAACAGGATCTGGCTTTTAAGGAGTTTAAAGTCTAATAGGACTTAAACATAGAGAACTATAATATACAGCAATATATGCTAAACTATATATATATATATATATATGTTGTTGTTCAGTTATTTCAGTCATGATCCTATTTAGAGTTTTCTTGGCAAAGATACTAGAGTGGTTTGCCATTTCCTTCTCCAGCTCATTTTTACAGATGAGGAAACTGAAGCAAACAAGGTTAAGTGACTTGCCCAGGGTTACACAACTAGTAAGTATTTGAGCCCAGATTTGAATTCAGGTCTTCTGACTCTAGGTCAGGCACTCTGTCCACTGCACCACCTAGCTGTCCATATACATTTTATATACAATATATTTTATATATGTAATATATATATATTATAATATACAATTATGATATGCAATAATATGTGGTATGCTAATATTAGAAGATGAAAAAATACTATGTGAAGTTCAGGTTAAGAGTGACAATCAGGGTAGACACCACTGAGGAGGTAGCATTGGAACTGTTCATTTAAAGGATGGGTAGGAATTTAGAAATGGAAAGCAAGGCAAAGGACATTCTAGGCATAAAACAGTGAGCAACGACCTGAAGAAGGGATAGTACAAGGTGTGTTCGAGGGAATAAACCAGTTTGTTGGGAGCATGCAGTAAAGAGGTTAGAACATGGAGGGAAGAAATAGAAGACGACATCAGAAAGAAAAGATGGTGTCAGATTGTGGAATACCTTGCATGTCAAGGAGAAGAGTTTGAATTTTATAGGCAATGGGAAATATCTGAAGATGTTTGAGCTGAGGAGTGAATGACATCAGAGCTATAACCAGAATGAGGTGATTGGGACATTGATATCCACTGGGTACTTTCTCCCCATGCCACCACCATCTCTGTGCTTTGCCTCATGCCGTTCTGCTGGCCATACTACCACCCAGAGATACCCTCATAGTACTGTCCTCCCTGCGTTTGCCTTCTCACCAAACACCTGAAGGGTCTTGGACCCGACTCTCTGGGCTACAGACTCCTCTCTCTTCTGCCTGGTTTAGTAGCCTACTTACTGTTTACCAAATAAATTAGAGTTCCATTTAGAGACCACAGGAAAAGAGGAATCACTCAGATCCTCCCATGCTCATTACATTTTCCATTTAAAAGCAAGTGCCCTCTAAAAGAATGATTTTGTGATAAACTAAACACCACACCCAGGGAGGAAAGACACAGGCCACATCCTGAGAAATGACACAACCAAACTAGCTGTATTGAAAGATATATGTTAAAACAGGTGCTCCATAAAAGAGATTCACAGTTTCACACACAGCCCCCTCTTTTCTACAATGCATATGGAAACACTAATTTTATTTAGTGTTTGTTAAATTCGGATGAAAGAATTTAAAAAAAAAAGATATTCTTTGCAGCCAGCCAACAAAGGTATCTAGAGGCACTGGGCTTGAGCAAAGTGTTAGAAACGGACCGAAGTGCTTTGGACTCATTCAGATCTCAAGATGAGTCTCTCTACTGTATTATCTAATAAGTGGGTGTATGTGCGGGGGGGGGGGGGGGAAGGGGGAGGTGATAGCTCCCTCAAAGTCTAGTGCAGGGCTATGGCACCAAAGATTCCACAATCCAGGATCAAAGCCCCAGAGCGGCACCCTCTTTCTACGGAAAAGGCCCCGTCTCAGCCACATCAGTAATGATCCCGTTTTCCAGTTCCCAGGCATTGTAGGGCAGTGATTGGATGGTGATCTAGGCCCCGAGGGCACTACCTTAGAAGGCAGAAAGCAGTCATATAAAGTCTCAGGAATTAATGTGCCTCAATTGGGCTAAAGTGTGCACGATCATAATTTGAGAAATAGGGACAGAACTTCCCAGGAGTTCAGGCTCGTGGGGCAAAATAATGATGGGCACCAGATTGCAAAATAAGCAGGTTAAACCTCTGATAGGAGTCCAATTCCTAATAGAATTCTTTTATGCTAAATAACTTAGCCACCGCTAAGCAGAATGGGGGGGGGCGGTGGGAGAGGGGGAAGTGTTCTTTTGGAAAAGGGAAATAAAGCCCTGGCTTTAAGAAATTACTAATATACGTGGCACAGTGGATAGAGCACCAGCCCTGAAGTCAGGAGGACCTGAGCTCAAATCCAGCCTTAGACACTTGCCACTAGCTGTGTGACCCTGGGACAAGTTACTGCCCCGATATCCTCACCAAGGAAAAAAAGGTTAAAAAAAAAGGAATTAATAGTATCATAGATTTAGAGCTAGAAATAACCATAGAGGCCAGTGGCTTAGATAGAATCAGCCTTGGGAATCTGGAAGAATCCTTTTTCCAATCACTCTTATGACCCTGGGCAAGTCACTGAATCTCTTTCAACCTTGGTTTTCCCATCTGTAAAAAGAGGAGATTGGGGGCAGTTAGGTGGCACAGTGAATAAAGCTCTGGCCTTGGAGTCAGGAGGATACGGGTTCAAATCTGGCCTCAGACACTTAATACTTACTAGCTGTGTGACCCTGGGCAAGTCACTTACCCTGATTGCCTCAAAAAAAAAAAGGAGCAAAAAGAGGAGATTGGATTTAGGATCAGAGATTTAGAGGTGGAAGTGACCTTAGAGCTCACTGAGTCCAATACCTTGATTTTTGAAATCAAAGAAACTGAGACTGACATTCAATGACTTGCCCAGGGTCACACAGCCAGTAAATATCTGAGGTAGGATTTGAACTCAGGTTTTTCCAACTTTGAGTCCAATACTCTATTCCAACAGTGGAGAACCTGCGGCCTCAAGGCCACATGTGGCCCTCTAGGTCCTCAAGTTCACAGAAAGTTTGGATTCAGTCAAAGGGCAGTACTTGAGGACCTAGAGAGCCACATGTGGCCTTGAGGTCCCAGGTTCCCCACCCCTGCTCTGTCTATTAGACCAATTAGCTGCCTCCTAATTTACAACTTTCCCTTGATAAAGAGTTAGCACTTACATAGTGCTTTAAGGTTTGCAAAGAGCTTTTAAATATACTATCTCTTTTCATCCTCAAACTTCATTTCAACCCCATGAGGTTGATGATGTTATTTGTCCAATTTTATAGATAAAGAAACTGAGGTTCAGAGAATAAAAATAACAACAGGCAACGTTTACATAGCACTTACTATGTGCCAGGCAATGTGTTAAGTGTTTTACAAATATTATCTGATTTTACTTTCACAATAACCCTGAGAAGTAGGTGCTATTATGACCCCATTTTACAGGAGAAGAAACTGATTCAGACAAAGAGTAAGTGATATGCGGGAGGATCAGACATCTAGTGAGTATGGGAGGTCACATTTGAACTCAGGTCTTCCTGACTCTAGATCTGGTGCTTAAGTGACTTGCTCAGGGTCATACAGAAAATAAGTTTCTGGGTTAGGATGCAAACTAGGATCTTCCTGATTCCTAGTCCACTATGCCACCTAATCACAATATCTCCAGGAAGCAATTTCAATTCATTTCCTAAAAGAAAGAATAGCATTTGCAGTTAATGAATGCTTTTTCATTCATTTTTATTCATGTTTTTAAAACCCTAATAACTAACATATCCACTATATGTATTTTAGTCAGAATACAAACCAGACATAGAATATATTCTTTATTTTTTCATAATATTTTATTTTTTCCCGATTATATGTAAAAATGCCTGAAATGGCAAGCAATTTGATATAGGTTATACATAGGCAACCATGCAAAATATATTTCCATATTAGTCACAAACATGGAATGGAATATATTGTATGTAGTAGTCAGAGTTCTGCTGGAACCAGTGAATTGGCAAACTATACCTGAGGTCAGACTGTCCCCTACCCTGCTGTCCAGCCTCTGCTCTCTCTCCATTAACTGAATTTGTCTCAGGCACATGACTTCCTAGTAATATCTCTGAATGGCATGACCATCTGTCCATAATTAGTGCTTAATAACTGCTAGCTGATTCCTTGATTAATTTTGGCTTGGGGTGGGCAGTTGGACTGCCCCTAAGCTCTGAAGGTCTACACTTCTCTCTATTCCAGCAGGTCCCCCTGGAGCATCTGGAACCATGGAAGAGAAGGGAATGGAAAATTCCCTGGGGTGGTGCGTCTGCTACCAACTGCTCAACACCTCAGAGCCCCTACCATGCAGGCTAGAGGGGCCTAACTGTCCTGGGAGCCTCGACATCTGGGACAAGACCACAGCTGGCAGGGTAAAGAACTGTACACACAATGCTAAGGCTCGGGACTTCCAAACCATCAATGCTTCACTGAAGAGTGACATCCCAGCTTGTGGGGGTAAGACAGGCTGAACACAGTGCCAGCCTTGACCAGCCTTGGTAGTTTAGCAGTGTAGACAAAGAAACAGACATGGAGTCAGAGAACCTAGGTTTGAGTCCTGAGCCTATTAAGACTAACCACTATTCCTATCACCATTATGACCTTGGGAAAGTTACATCCTTTCTCTGCCTCAATTTCCTCACCTATAAATCAAGGGAGTTGGATTACACTATCTCAAAGTTCTCTTTAGCCTTTACATCTCATAATAAATATGACTCCCTGGCTCATCATTCAATCTTCTCTCGGTGATCTTATAAACAACAAATTCTTCTTCTTCTTCTTCTTCTTCTTCTTCTTTCTTCTTCTTCTTCTCTTTCCTTCTCCTTCTTCTTCTTCTTCTTCTTCTTCTTCTCCTTCTCTTCTTCTTCTTCTTCTTCTTCTCCTTCTCCTTCTTCTCCTTCTCCTTCTCCTTCTTCTTCTCTTCTTCTCCTTCTTCTTCTTCTTCTTCTTCTCCTTCTTCTCCTTCTTCTCCTTCTTCTTCTTCTCTTCTTCTTCTTCTTCTTCTTCTTCTTCTTCTTCTTCTTCTCTTCTTCTTCTTCTTCTTCTTCTTCTTCTCTTCTTCTTCTTCTTCTTCTTCTTCATGACTTGCCCAGGATCACGTAGCTGGATTTTAACTCACGTCCTCTTGACTCCAGGCTTGGCTTGGTGCTCTATCACTGCCCCACCTCACTCACTGCCCCTTCTTATAAACTTCTGATGGTGATATAGTATAATAGAAAGCACACTATGGAGTCAGGAACCTCTGATGGTTACCACCCAAGTGATGTTCATAATCCTTAATTTCCTCTTGTGTAAAATGAGAGGTTGAACTCAATGGCCTTCGAGATCCTGTGATAACCCTTATCTCTGTGCAGATAACTCCTGAACCTAGTGCTATCATCTTAATCTTAGTCTGCTTGCTAGATGGTTCTGCTTGATGTCCCAGAGGCATCTCAAACTTAGCGTGTCTAAAATAGGACTTGTTATTTTTCACCCTCTACACCTTCTGTTGAAGCAGCCACCATCCTTTCAGCCACCCAGACTCATACTACATGATCATCTTTGATTTATTGCCTCCACATATTATAGGTCAAGGTAGTCAAAGAGCTATTCTCTAAATTTAGCTTTCTAGTTCCCACCTCTGTGCTTTTGCATAGGCTGAGCCCAATGCCTAGAAGGCATTTCCTTCTCACCTCTGCCTCCAAGAATCCCTCAGCTTCTCTCCTGACTCCGGTGCCACTTGCATTAGCCTTAAAGGTATCACCCCCCTTCCCCACCCCAGTTGTCAATAAGCTTTGCCTCTTAGAATTATCTTATGTTCATCTGCATAAATGCTCTATCTCTCCAAGAGAATGTAAGCCCCCTTAAGTACAGGAGCTGTTTTTCTTGGACTCTGCACAGTGAAGATACTTGTTAAATTGAATTGAATCTAGCAAACATTTGCTAAGCACCAACTAGGTTTGAAACACAGCCCTTGCTTTTAAGGAGCTGACAATCTTACAGCTAGCACACAGGTGCTGCCCTGCTAGCTTCATGATGGGGTGCTCCCCTCCCACCCAGCCATTCGATTCAGTTAAACAAGCATTGATTAAGCTCCTACTCAGTGAAAGGCATGGCAGCTAGATGATGCAGTAGGTAGAGCACAAGGCTTGGAATCAGACTTACTAGCTATGTGACCCTGGGCAAGTCCCTCAACGCTGTTTGCCTCAGTTTCCTCATCTGTAAAATGAGCTGGAGAAGGAAATGACAGACCACTCCAGTATCTTCGCCAAGAAAACCCCAAATGGGATGATGAAGAGTTAGAAAAATAACTAAACAACAGCAACTGTGCAAGCCACTGAAAATAGAAAGACAAAAACACTGATTTGAGGAAGTAATTTGAAAAAAAAAGTCTGAAAAGATGGGCTTGAGCCAGAACATGAAGGGCTGTGAATGCCCATCACAGGAGTTTATATTTCGGCTCTGGAGGCAATAGGGAGTGGCTGAAGCTTCTTGACCAGTGCAGTGATATATTTTATCACTTCAGCATGGCCTTAGGGATATCAGTTTGGCTGCTGTGGGGAAGATGATCAGAAAAGGAAAGAGATTGAAAGCAGGGAGACCAACAAAAAGGCTATTGCAATACAACATCATTTTTTAAAAAATTATTAATGGGTTTTGCTGATTTTTTTCCTTTTTTTCTTTTATCAAAAAAGATCTTTATTATAAGTGATGGGGGCAGGAGGAGGTGAGTGGAATTTAGGCTGAGAAAAGGCCATTGGGATCCTTCTTTGCAGCTCTGTAAAGTATTCCTTTGGTAACTGGATTGGTATGCCACTGATTCAGTCAATTAGTTTAGGTAGGATTATCATTTTTATCATATTGGCCTGGCTTCCCCTCTGCTCTCTCTTCACAGAAATGTAAGAGTAACTGGGCCAGTTATCTCAGCAGGGAGGCAGGAAAAGGACCAGAAGGAAGTGTGAGCCACAGCAATTTCAGAATTGTTAAGGAAACAAAGGGCCCAGCCCACCTCGAGGCCTGAGACGTTGGTGTTTATCTCTTGATGTCATTATTTCCTGATTGATCTTAGATGGCTTCCTCCCTTCCCGACAACTTCTCCATTCCACTCCACAACGGCAGAGGTCTCTGAGCTAACTCATGTCTCTGAGGAGTCAGTTCCAAGGACCACAAATCTTGCCTCTCCACCTTACTGGAAAGGAGCTCCCGGTTGTAAGGGCTACATCATTCACCTCTACTTTACAATGGGGGAGAAACGGAAATTAGATTGTTGTTAGGGGAAGCTTTTTGGTTGCCATCCATGCCCAGAGATCTTAGGGTAAATTCTATTGCAGCGTTAACAGCCTGTCACAGTGAATTATGGCCTTGGTACTGAACTGGTGGGACATCAGACTCACACCTCTGACCCTCCATCTTCTGACCTCCCTATACAAAAGTGACCAAGAGCAGGCATCGTCTCTCTCCTACCAGAGTTGCAACTAGAGTGGAGTAATCAGAGCTTTTCCTCAGGACATCAAAATTTAGAGGGAAAAAAAATTTAACATACGAATTCATTGAGCAGTGAAGAAATCACTATAGTAACTAAGTCTCCCTCTTGTACAGCTAAATTTATCATAATTGCATCCTGGATTATTTTGATATCTTGTATTACAAAGTTTATCTGAAGGTACCTCTCTAGGTGTCTGGCCTCAGAGATATTTCCTTCTACTTCACCTGGCACTAAAATTGCTAGTTATAGCTCTGCATCCCACATACCTTCCTTCCTACTCTTGTCAACTCCAAACTTTTATATGCTTCTAAACTTTCCAATCAATGCAACAAGAATTTAGTAAGCAACTACTATGTGTCATGCACCATGCTGAGTGCTGAGAGAAATTTAAAAATTAGCTAAAATATGGCACTTTCTCTCATAGAGTTTATGACCTATGATCTGATTTATGATCTGCACTTGGCAAGCACAAATTTATTTCAATTAAATTAAATTAAATGTCATTTATTATGTACTTTATGCAAAGCACAATGCTAACCTTTTCCCACTGCTCTGTGAAAGCCTTCCCCACCCTACCTAATTCTTACTCATCCTTCTACACCTTCTAATTGCACCATCTATTTAATTGTATCCATCTTTCTAATTGTACCTTCTGTCCTTCTAATTGCCCCATCCTAAAGCCTCTTTGTCATTGTTGACACTAACCCTCTCTCAGTACCTCTGTCCCTAGTGAAAAGGGCACTCAATTTGGAGCCAGAAATCTTGGCATCTGATCCTGACTCTTCTCTTACTAATTGGGGGAACTAAGGCAAGTTACTTTATATCTCTGAGTCTCAGTTTTCACATCTGAAAATGGGGATAATGATACTTGTACTAGAAACTTTAGTGGACAGTCTAGGTAAAGTACTTCCTAAGTGGCTATCAATGAAGCATTAACTATTTTAAATGTATGTTTCCCTTAATATGATAAGAAAAATCCTAGGATTTTAGACCTGGAGAAAGATCTAGAGATTGCCTGTGCTTTTTTGGGAGGCAACTGGGCAAGTCATTATTTGCCTTTTCCTTCTAGGAGACAATACCACCATGAGTCCAGTGGTTAGTGGAAGGATCAGGTAGGTAAGAAACCAGCATATAAGATTTGGGATCCTATGGGAGTAGCTATGGAAGAGGGGGCCATCCAGTGTCCATACACTGAGGGCAGATGGACTTTGGGGATTGGAGCAGAGGGAACCTGAAGAAGTTGAAACAGGGAGGGTATAGAGGCTGGGCAGAGTCACAGCATGGAGTGGTTACTGGGTCTAAATGGGGAGGCTTTGCTCATTTCTCTTCTTTGTCTTTCTCCAGCTTTATCATAGTTATCACCATCCTGACCTCTTCTGTCGGTATGCTCATTCTTATCCTGCTCTGTGTTGGTATCATGTCTATGATACTGAAGAAGTGGAGAAATAAGAGTGAGGTTTTTTTTATTCATCAGCTATTTATTACATGCCCAATAAGGGCAAGGGGTGGTGAATTGGATCAGCCTAGCATGGTGTGCTTCTGTAGGGATAATAGACACATGAGCTGACTCCTAGACATGAAGGCCTGACACTTTATTCTTTAGGGTTCTTGGGCACAGTGCAAACTAGTTGTGCAAACTGATTCAGTGCGAGCACTAAACAGATTTACAGTACAGAATCAATTTTTTAGGGCTTGAATTATTATTTTGATTGTCTAGGCTTAAGAAAATGATGGGAAAATGTCAATAATACAGATTAAATTTAGAAATGTGCTTTGTTTTTCAGAGACCTGGTTGTTAAAAATTTAGCAATACACTCCTGGTTGGACCACATAGTTTTTTCTTTCTTTTTTTCCCCTCTCTTTTAAAAAATGTATAATTAATTAATTAATTTTTATTTTTCAACATTCATTTCCATAAGATTTTGAGTTTTAAATTTTCTCCCTCTCCTTCTCCGCTCTCCCCAAGACAGCATGCAATCTGATATAGGCTTTACTTATGCATTCATATTAAGCATATTTTCACATTAGTCATGTTGTAAAGAAGAATTGGAACCAGTGGTAGAAACCATGAGAAAGAAGAAACAAAACAAAACAACAAAGGAAAAGGAAAGCAAAATAGTATGCTTCCATCTGCATTCAGACTCCAAAGTTCTTTCTCTGGATGTGGACAGCATTTTCCATTGTGAGTCTTTTGGAGTTGTCTTAGGTACTTGCATTGCTGAAAAGAGCTAAGTCTATCAAACTCAGTCATCACATAATGTGGCTGTTACTGTGTGCAATGTTAGCCTAGTTCTGCTCATTTCACTCAGCATCAGTTCATATAAGTCTTTCCAGATTTTTCTGAAGTCTGCCTGCTCATCATTTCTTATAGCACAATAATATTCCATTACATTCATATACTACAACTTGCTCAGCAATTCCCCAATTAATGGACATCCCCTCAATTTCCAATTCTTTGCCAAGTTTTTTCTTCTAAAAAAATTCTTACTTCTTTTTTAAAAATTTCCCAATTACATGTAAATTTTAAAAAGACATTCTTCATTTAAAATTTTGAGTTCTGAATTCTCTGTCTTCCTCCCAATCCTTCCCCACCTCTTAAGAAGCTAAGCAATATGGTATCCATTATACATGTGAAGTCATACAAAATATATTTCCATATTATCAGGGCCAATTGTTTGTGTTGAAAACCATATATACGTATAACTATTTTCCTGAAGACATTGAAGCCTTCTGATTTTATGAAGGCTTTGTAACCACTAAGGCCACAAGCAGTCAGCCAGTAAATATTTATTAAGCACCTAGTATGAGTCCAGTTGGGGCAGCTAGGTGGCTTAGTGGATGGAGAGCTGGGCCTGGAGTCAGGAAGACAGTTCAAATGCAGCCTCAAACACTTAGTAGCTATGTGACCCTGAACAAGGCACATAACTTAACACACAACTTAACCTCTGTTTACCTTAATCCACTGGAGAAGGAAATGGCAAACCACTCCATTATCTTTGCCAAGAAAATCCCAAGGACAGGATGATTCATGGGGTCACGAAGAATCAAATATGACTAAATAACTGGACACCAGCAACAATGAATCAGGTGCTGTGATGAGAACTGGGGAAACAAAGAAAGGCAAAAAACAAGTCTAGCTCTCAAGGAACTCATAGTCTAAAGGGGAGATGACATGCCAGCTATATACAAACAAGTTTTTGTGGTTGTTGAGTTGTTTCAGTTGTGACCAACTCTCTGTAACCCCGTCTGAGGTTTTCTTGGCAAAGATACTGGAGTGGTTTGCCATTTCCTTCTCTAACTCATTTTTACAGATGAGGAAACTGAGGCAAACAGGGTAAAGTGACTTGTCCAGGGTCACACAGCTAATAAGTGTCTGAGGCCAGATTTGAACTCAGGAAGATGAGTCAGCCTGACTCCAAGCCCAGCACTTTATCCACTGTGCCACCTAGCTATGTTGGAGGCTGAATTGGAAGTAATCAGTTCAGACAGTTCAATGAGATTCTAGAGTCAAAAATGCTGTTGCCTGATGGCTAACCATCTCTGGGGATGATCTTCTTAGCTTAACATCTCAGTGACTTGTCCAGGGTTGCATGGACAGTGTCTGTCAGAGACCAGATTTGAACCGGTCATTCCAGTTCCAAGGCTGGCTTTCTAAACACTACGCCATGCTTCCTCTCTGTATATAACAGACATTTAATAAATGCTTAATGGATTGGGCTGATTTCCAACTTCCACCCATTGGTCCTAGTTTTGGCCCCAGAACACACATCTTCTCATCCTCATAAGAGCCCTTCAAATGCCTGAAGACAACAGTCATGTCTCTACTAAGTCTTCTCTTGTCCAGGTTAAACACCCCAAGTTCCCTCAACCAAATGGATGTCATGGTCTTGAGAACCTTCCCTACCCTGGCTGTCCTCTCCTGGGTACTCTCTTCCTTATCAATATTCTTCCTAAAATGTGGTAGCCAGACATGATGAGCCATTGGAAAAGGACTTTGGTGGAGGATATAGGCTGTATACATCAATAGCAATGGTAATATTGAAACCAACTCTTAGTAACTTAATTTAAATATTTTGCTTAATCAATGGATCCGTGATTACATTATTGTTACATTATTATATATTATATTATAACATTATTATTATTTATTATTATTACACCCATGCATACACCAGTACAGATGGGAACCACCCCATCCCATGTGATCTCATATAATTATTTCCCATGTCTTTCTAGAAAACCTCTACAGATGCTCAGGAGCTTTCCTTGGTTGGTTGGTTTTTTCCCAGTGTTTCACAAATGATAGTGCAGGTTCCAGTCTATCCTGAGCATTTTAAATACAACACAAAATGAAAAGCCGATTTATTAAGTACTTATGCCAATGGACTCTGTCCTGTCTCCCTGTGACACTTTGGCAGCTGAGCTAGATACACACATGGATGCCGAAGTAGCTAGAGTAACAGAATGTCTACATGTCAGAGAGGAAGGCAGAGAGATGGCACAATGGATAGAGTGCTTGATTTTGAGTCACAAGGTCCTTGGAAACTTCCTAGTGGAGTGACATGAGGCAAATCACTTAACCTCTTGGCCTCAGTTTCCTCATCTGTAAAGTGGTGCCAAGGACAGAGCATTGGGACTGGAATCAGGAAGTTGTTGTTTAGTCATTTTTCAGTCACGTTCAACTCTTCGAGACCCCATATGGGGTTTCCATGCAGAAATACTGGAGTGGTTCACCACTCCAGCTCATGTTACAGATGAGGAGAGTGAGGCAAACAGGGTTATGTGACTTGCCCAGGGTCACACAGCTAATAAGTGTCTGAGGCCAGATTTGAACTTAGGTCTTGATTTGAAGGCCAGTGTTCTATCCACTGTACCACCTAGGAACTCAGAAAGAGCTGAGTTCAAATCCAATCTCAAACACTAAACAGGTCATTTAAACTCTGTTTGCCTCAGTTTCCTCAACTGTAAAATGGAGATACTTTCTAGAGTTATTGTGAGGATCAAATGAGAAAAGATTTGTAAAGCACTCAGCACAATACCTGGCACAGAGTAAGTACTATCTCAATGCCAGTAATAACTACTACTACCTCTAATAATAATGAATCCCACCCTTTCGTTTTCATAATAATAATTTTTTTAATAAGGAAAGGATTGAATTCAATGGCCTCCAATGCTCTCAATCTATGATGCCACAAGTCACATTAGTATCCAGCCCCAAGTGCAGTCAATTCTGGACAAAGGATTGTCCAGAGAATCAGGAATTAAGATGGGAAGTTCCAACTTGGTCACATCAGTGGAGTAGACCAGAATATTTAGAAGGTTGCCAAGGATGAGTTTGCCCTTTTTTGTCTGATTCTGGGTTTTATTTTTTAGGGCTTTTCAAGAAACAGAAGAGATGGGACAACTTTCTCTTCAAGTCCAAGGTAAGAGATCCAAAGAGTAAAACCAGAAAGTACTCCCTGAATATCTAAGTCAAGCAATGCTGTCATTTCTTAGATTGACTCAGACATGGACAGTGGACATATACTGGCTAATCTCACCCAAAGTCTTACCTTGTTCTTTAGAAATGATGTTACATTGGCAAGTAATTCTATAGGAACTATTTTTACAAAAACATACTAGTGACGAACAATGGTATCTCAAAGTTTGGGGATATTATAGTAGAGTGGTCATTGTTGTTATTTTTGGTCTAGAGCTGTCAGTGTAGGGAACTCTTGGTATGGAAACTTCCTCCACTGAGTAAGTTGGCCACTCATTTATAATTTATGGTTTTAGTTGCTTAGGACAATGAGAAGTTAGGTGACTTGTCAATGGTCACACAGATAGTACAGAAGCACAGTGTGATATAATGGAAAGAGCAATGGATTTGGAGTCAAAGAACTTGGGTTCAAATTGTACCTTTATTACTTACTGTATTGTGACCTTGGATGAGTCACTTAATTTAACCTCCCTGGGCCTCACTTTGTTGACAAAATGAGGTGGGTGTGTGGATTATATGGCCTCTGGGAGTCATTTCTAGCTCTAAACCTTTCATCCTGTGTATCAGAGTCAGAACTTGAACCCAACTCTTTTGACTCCAAGGCTGACCTTCATTCAGTATGCCAGCATTTGATTATGATATATTAATGATTTGATCACGAAGTGACATAGATGAATTTGATGATATTCATCCAGGAACTACCTGAATATCATTAAGTACAACTGAGCATCCTGGAAACAAAAGGAAAGTGATTAATTTCCTCTGACCAATCAAATCCACCTGCCTTTCCCTTACTCTTACCCCTCACCCCCAACATTAGCCTCATCACTCATGATCTCATAATGAGAACTCAGCATTTTATTTATCAGACAAATAAATCAATGTGTCTTTGGGAGACCAGAAGTTTCCAATAGTCTATCTAACCAGATGTTCTTTCTTGGAAGGCTGTACATTACCAACCTGATGCAATATATTCCAATGTGATCAACCTGGTTGCCCAGAAGGAAGATGATTTTGCCATTTATGCCAATATACCACGTTTCCAGTGTCCCAGGAAAACCTCACCTGTTGTCACCTATGCTCCTGACCAAATGGAACATCCTTCCAGTGTATTCCTCTGATGGAGGACCCGAAGACTATTCTGGAATGAGAGAAAGCAGAGATGAGAGGTGGTGGACTGCAAAGAAGGTGGTGGAAGAAGGTTGCCAAGCTTAGCATGATGAGATTTATGTATTTTTTAAAAACTGACCACCAGTCCTCATGTTTATAGGGACAGAGATGAGAGCATGAATTTTTTTTAAGTGTCTAGGAAATACAGGGAATATTTATATATTTAAATGTCCTTTAAATAGGACAGACACCTCAAGTCTAACAGAGTTATCAGTAGTATGTGAGAGGAGTGGGGATATGGGCACACGCCACTCATGCAGCTCTAAAATGTCCAAGCAAAATGTCATTTTTGTATCAAGTTGGAAGTAAAAAATCAGGGACCAGATAGCTGATGTGATTGTCGTCCCAGGTGAGGAACTGGGACCGTAAGAAGCAGCAGAGTGCAGTGGGAAAAATGCTAGATTTAGAATCAGTCTTCAAATCCTCAGGCACTCCTGTGACTTCAGTCACTTCACCTTTCTGGGTCTCAGTTTCCTCATCTGTAAAATGAAGGCATTAAACTAGATCTGGGGTTCTTAACCTTTGTGTGTATGTCATGGATCACTTCAGTCAGTCTGGTGAAGCCAATGGACCCCATCTCAGAATGATGGTTTTAAACACATAAAATATTTTAGATATATAAAATAAAATACTTGGGATTACAAAGGAAACTAATGATATCAAAATATTTTTTGTTTGGTTGGTTTTTTGCCATCCAAGTTCACAGATTCCCCGAAATCTATCTGCAGAACTCATGTTAAAAATCCTCAGACTAGGTCAGAGGTATCCTGAACCAGATTAAAATGTCATTGGACAGGGCAGCTAGGGGCAGTGGATAGAGCACCAGCTCTGGAATCAGGAGGACCTGAGTTCAAATCTGGCATTAGACACATAACACTTACTAGCTGTGTGACCCTGGGCAAATCACTTAACCCCATTGCCTAGCCAAAATTAAAAAAAAAAGTCATTGGGAAATATTTAACAAAATAAATAAAAATAACATGTAGCTAACATTATATTTTAAATCTAAGCCAACATGCTGCCTGCTGGGATCCTCATGTACAGTGTCTGGCAAATGGTAGACACTTAACATATGTTTACTGATTGATTAGTGGTTCCCATTTCTATCTGAGGTTGATGCCACTAAAGTAGATGACTTCCAAGGGCCCCTCTAGCTCTAGAATAGAGAGTCTGTGTTCCCCACAACCCCACTTTTCCCTCCTTACTCTCTTACCTATTTTTTTGCCATTGCCTAACAGTAGTCATATTAGACAAAACAACAGCAAACCCTGAACAATAATGCCGCAAGCAAGCAATGAAAAAGTCATTGAATCACCCAAACTACCCTTCTTGAGATTGTCCTGACTTCTTTTATAAGCCAAACCCCAGAGCTGTTGGGGTGATGACCCCCTTTCCTCTACTGCAGCCACTAGAGCTTACTTAGCCTTCAGGGGGAAGGAAACCAGAATTCATTAAGCACTTACTCCGCCAGGTGCTGCGCTAAATGCTTTACAATTTGATCCCCACAACAACCCTGGCAGGGAAGTGGTATTATTATCCTATTTTAAGTTGAAGAAACTGAGGCAGGGAGAAGTTAAGTGACCGCTCAAGGTCACATAGTCAGGAAGTATCTCAGGTCAGATATGAATTCAGATCTTCCTGCCTCTAGGTCCAGTGCTGTATCCACTATACCACCTATTGCCCTAGACTCTCCTGGCCTTGGTGGGAGCAAAGGCTCTTAATCCCCTTAATTCACCAGAAGAAAAAAATACCTGAATTTTTCATTTTAAAAGTTTAGTGATTTTTTTTATCACTTTCATTTTTGAACGTATTCCTCCTCCTTACTACCAGTAAGCCATCTCTTGTAATAAAGAATTTTTAAAAAAGAGAGAAAACAGTTCAGCAAAATCAACCAACATATCAACCTCATCTGACAGTATACACACATATGTGTACACATGTATACATACGCATACATATATATATGTGTGTGCATGTGTGTTATACATACATGCATGCGTGCATGCATACATAAGCATGCACGTACACACACACACACACACACACACACACACACACACACACACTGCATCTGTAGTCCCTCACCTCTGGAACAAAGGGAGAGAAGAAATGGTGCATTTTCTCATCTCTTTTCCAAGGGCATCTTTGGTCCTTTAATTACCTAGCTATTTGGTTTGGTTTTTGGCACTTTCCATGGATATTGTCATAGTCACTGTGCTTCTTGTATTCCTAATTCTGCTTATTTCACAATGTATTGACCTATATGACTCCTCATGATTCTCTTCTTTATATCTATTATTTCTTATAGCAAGGGAAACATGTATCCTATGTCAGGTACTGTGCTGAATGCTGGAGACACAAATACTAGCAGAAAGAAAGATATTCTCTACCCCCAAGGAGCTGACATTCTAATGGGGGGAAGACAATACATAAAAGGGTGCTGGAAAGCAGAAGGATAGAAGGGGAAGAGAGGGTTAGTGGCAAAGTCCTGGGAGTCAATAGCAGAGTCAGGAGGGAAATGAAGCCTGGGCTTGTCCCCAAAATGGAGGTCCCACCTACTAATGGGAGAAGAGGGGGCCAGAGAGGTAGAGGGATATTCCATGGTGAGAAAGCCCCAGGCACTGAGGCAAGTTCCGGGGTGAGAGGGAAGCTGAGTTAGGGTGGAGCAATAATATTCCATTATATCCACGACCAGCACTTTGATTAGCTTTTCGCCAGTTGAAAGATAAAGATGCCCTGCTACTTTGTTTCCAGTTCTTGGCTGCCACAAGTGATTCTGTAAATATTTTCTTTCTGTCTTTGACCAAGCCTTTATTAAGTTACTGCTATGTGTCAGGCACTTTGCCAAGTTCTGTGGGATTCAAAGTAGAAGTGAAACAGATTTTCAACTTAAGAAGCTTATTTTCATTTTGTTTGGTTTTTTTCGAGGCAATAGGGTTAAGTGACTCACCCAGGGTCACACAGCTAGTGTCAAGTGTCTGAGACCAGATTTGAACTCAGGTCCTCTTGACTCCAGGGCCAATGCTCTATTCACTGCACCACCTAGCTGCTCCAAGAAGCTTATTTTCTATTAGTGAAAAGAACATCTACATATACAAATATATGTAAAAATATGTACAAAATTAGTACAAGACAATTTGAGAAGGAAGACATACAAAGGTGAAGGTAATAGGAAAGGATGCATGAACAAGGTGACACTTGAGTCCAACTTTGGAGTATACGCCTGTTATATATGGTGCACACACAAAACCAATTACTTAAAAAAACTAGTACAACAGAAACATGAACTAGACATACTCTCCTCAATGCTAGCAATGAAATTTTATTAATCAAAATGCATGTAACCATTAGTTTATATTACGTATCAGACAGAACAACTATTAACCTCACTAGTAACAAGCCACTGATTTCTTAGGGCTTCCCACTGAGTGTATATCACACTGGTGCTCAGTGACAAGGGTCCCTCTCTGCCTGGACATAGGCCATGTGTTTTCTTGTTGGCCTAGCAAGCCTGCAAATCTCCATCAGTCGGTTAGTACTTCTCTCAACTAAACATGGGGCATGCTTGAGTCTCAAATGCAAGGAATGCAAGAGGTAGCTTCAGTGGCAATCCAAGGGCAGTCTGAAGACTGGGGAATCTCCATGGGTTGCTTATAGTTCTAGATATAGGAATTAGCTAGTTATACCTGAGTTTTAATTGGCGATTGATTACCTAAGTTTATGATGAAAGGAGCTACCAATCAAAGTTAGTATCATTAGCAAGTATATATCAGCTCTTTACCAGATTAACACATCATTGCCAAACTATACCACTCAAGTCTTTATCTTTTTACAGAAAAGCAACTTACATGACAGCTATTTAGACAAAAAAAAAGTCACACAGGTAGCAAGTAGTAGAGTTGGGAATCAAGCCCATGTCCTCTAAACCCTAATCCATCACGCTTTAAAGTACCACAGTAACTTTGTTATTAGCACATTGAGGACCTAGCTTCTATTTTTTTCTGTCACCATTTTTTAAAAGCTTGAGTCTCTATATAACATTTCACAACCGATTAGGCTTCTTTACACAACCGAGAATCTTGAATATTTATATTCCTTGCAGAGACAGAAGCTAGGAAAGCAGAAAAAAGATGAAGTAAGAAAACAGATTAATGCATAGCAGGTCTGATGGCATGCCTCTGTTGAGAGGAAGTCAAGAGCATTCGGCCAGTTTATGTGTTTAACTCTGAAGGGAGAAGAGGAGGAAAGAAGCATTTATTAAGCCCCTTCTATGTGTCAGACACTGTGCTAAGCACTTTACAGATATTATCTTATTTGATCCTCACAACTACCCTTAGAGACAGCTGCTATTAAGATCCCCATTTTACAGCTGAGGAAACTAAGGCAGACAGAGGGGTTAAATGCCTTGCCCAAGGTCATACAACTGTAAATGTCTGAGGCTGGATTTGAACTTAGATCTTCCTGACTCCAGGACCAGTGCTCTTATCCACTGTACCGCCTAGTTGAGGGGGAAAAGAGCATGCAAAAAAAATGAGCATGGAGTTTGAGTCAGAAGGATTAGATTCAAGTTCTAATTATCTGAATCTTAATTGTCTCATCTGTAAAATGGAAGTAATAATATACTACTGAACTCCCAGAGTTGTTATGAAGAAAGCACTTCATAAGCCTTAAAGCCTTTTGGAAATGTAAATTATTATTATTGTCACCTAATGTGAGGGGGCACGGTGCATGTAAGGAAGAGGCAAGAAAGCACGGCCTTAAGATTTTAAAAGAGAAAATGAGTGGCCCCCTCCCACAACTAGGTGGTGAGCTATCAGTGGGTACTTCCTGTGGATGCTACACTCATATTTATCTTCTCTCAGATCTCTTCCAAACTGATTCTTAATCTTACCACAAGGGGGTCTGTGTTAGTTGAACTAGATAATTCTTTCTTTAAAACACAGCTGTGGGGGTGGAGATGACATACCATTCAAACCAATACATCTGGAGACAGCACAGTAGGGGTCCAGATATGTACTCATCAATCAATAAACATTTATTAAGCAACTACTAGGATCCAGACACTGTACAAAGATGAAAAATTCTTGCCCTCAAGGAGCTTATAATCTAATGGGAGAAGACAATACATAAAAGAAAACTGGAGGCAGCTAGGTGGCACAGTGGATACAACTCCGGCCTTGGAGTCAGGAGGATCTGAGTTTAAATCCAACCCCAGACACTTACTACCTGTCTGACCCAGGGCAAGTCACTTAACCCCAATTGCCTCACAAAAAAAAAAAGAGAGCTGAAAAAGGTGTATGTGTTTCAGCGGGGAAGGGAGACATATGGATCTTGAGGCATGGTGGAAAAATTGAGGAAGACCCAAATGAATGCAGCTAGATGGGGAATGAGATGTCTACCCTGTGCCCCCTCCTTAAATGGAGATTGAGAAGTTCATGGCTCCATCCTCCAATGAGAGGGGCAGAGGGTACTGCTAGGGCATGAATACCAAGGCTGATAAAGATGATGAGATTTCTCAATGACTGTTTCTGGAGGTTTGATGGAGGAGTTGAAAAAATCAAATGCAGCCAGATGGGAAATACACACGCAACAATAGGAAGAATGGAGTCATGGTTTATTTAACCAGTCACTTGCTCTCAGTGAGAGTCTCTGGGGGTGAGGACATTTAGGACTCTTATCCTGAGTCAGAGGTAGTTAAGAAGTTTGTGTGATACATGGATATGGATGTGTTAGAGACCTCAGATACTCAATTGGAAATTATACTGTGACTTGCCAAGCAAAGTATACTGAATTTGCATTCATTCTTTCATTATATGATTTTATTGATCTGGCTTATGTGTCAGGAAGACCCAGGATCCAGTACTACCTCAGGCACAGTCTGGTTGTGTGATCTTGGAGAAGTTCTTCAACCACTCAGGACCTCAGGCAACTCTCTTAAGACTAAATATGCCTAGATGGAAGGAGTTATCTTTCTGAGAGTTTCCTATGCTAATGAAATCACTGGTTTAGTTCCACCCATCCCATTAATGCCTTCTGTTATTATATCACATTCAATCCCAAACAGACTTCCCCTCTCTCTCCTATCCAATGAGCCTTGCTTCATAACAATAATAAAGTAAACAACTCAGCAAAACCAAAAGGCGTGTCAACCAAGTCTGATGGCATTTCCCGTTAACTTCCATAAAGCAGAAAAATGGCTTCCTCAGCCCCTCACCCCCACCCCCACGTGATTCCATTAGTATAAGGAACTCCTGATGAGAAAACTACCTCCACAGATACAGACTGACTCTTTCTCGGCAATTTATAATCTTAGAGAATGACTTAACTCTCTAAGAGGTGGAGCTAGGTGGTAGAACAGATAGAGTGCTGGGCCTGAAGTCAGGAAGACTCATCTTCCTGGGTTCAAATGCAGCCTTAGACACATAGTAGTGGTGTGACACTAGACGAGTGTTTGCCTCATTTTCCTCATTTGTAACTGAGCTGGAAAAGGAAATGGCAAACCACTCCAGTATCTTTTCCAAGAAAACCCCAAATGAGGTCACAGAGAGTGGAACATGGCTAAACAACAACAACATAGAGATTAAATGCCTTGCCCAGGGTCACTTGGCCAATGTGTAGCAGAAGTGAGAATCAACTCATCTCTCCCTGGAAGGCTTTTTAGTCATTACCCACCATGTTGTCTGTTCCACAGAGAAGACAGTAAATCACAAAATGGCACAGTTAGAAGAGCCCTTGGAGACCATGTTATGTCTCAGATCATGATCAAGGGCTCTGCCTGCTACCACCCCATGGGAGAAGGGGAATACAAGGAACAAGGGGAGAAGGTAGCTGAGGCACAGTGGTCAGGGTGGGAGAGTTTCCTCTCTGGGCTGCAGTTTCTCCATAAATAAAATGAGGTGATTGGACGAAATGATTTCCATGGTCCCTTTCAGCTCTAACATTCTGTACTTCTGTGAGGATTATTGTCTGAGGCCTCTCTCCCCAGAAGCATAAAGTAACTTGAGGGACATGAGGTTTTGAATACATAGATAGCCATGATGAGATCTTTTAAATGACTAGTGAACATATCAAGTTGGGAATCAACTATGCAGAGTGTAAACATCTATACAGGGTGACAAAACCTGGAAGTCCCAAACTGACCTTGCTATTAGTTAGCCTATAGAAAAATTATCCATATAAGAGAGTCTATTCCTTGGGTGAAAAGTCTGTGCACTTAACCCCAATTGCCTAAAAAAAAAAGTCTGCACCCTAAGTCTACATTTATTAGCTAAGCCACTTAATTTTAATTAATTAATTAAATTTATTCCATTTATTCATCTGCAAAGTGAGTGTAAGAATATCTGCTTTACCAGGCTCTTGGGAGGCTCAAATAAGACAGCATGTTTGAAGGGAAATACGCAAAAATCTGTAATTTTATCATTGAGGAGAACTCTAGGTATGGAAAACTCTCAGATAGGAATTCTTTCCACTACTGCAGATTGCATACTGTATGTGATTTAGTATTATGTCCTAAAGGGTTGTTTGACCTGCATAGAGGTTAAGTGACTTGGCCAGGGACAAGCAGCTAATAAGCGTTTGTAGTGGGTTTGAACTCAGGTCTCCTTGGAACCCAGAACCCTAAAGCGCTACACTATGTGCTTTTGTTTTAAAAAGTATTCATTCAGAAATAAATGTTATATGAATGACTGGATATTGTAGAGAGAGCACTTTCTAACTGTAAAATGCTACATAAAACTGTGAGATATTATATCTTTTCAATCACCCTAGAACAAATTCTTTAGGTCTCAGTGTTCTAGTCTATAAAATGGGGGTGGGGTGTTAAGCTAAAATACCTTCCAGAACTGAGAATCCTTGTCAAAAATATAAAAGGAAATCCTAAAGAATCACAATCTGAAAAGGAACGGTGGTGTAAAACAGTAGGAATTTTTTTATCAGAATATAACATGTGACCCTTGTCTTCCTCTGTAAATCCTTCTTAGGTTATGCCTGACCCTGCCTATTAGCTAAAAGTAACTCGCAATAGTTGAGAAACATGTCAGCAAGTTTTCAGAAATTATCTCCCAATCTGGCATATATATATTTTTAGCATCGGAAGCTAAAACCTCAAAGCTTTCCATTTGACTTCCCAAATAAGGCTTTCTGAGACTAATGGTGTGAGTTGGGTCCCATGATGTTCATGCCCTGGGCCTTCCACTGTAACATGAGGGGTCTAACTAGAAATAGTCTTGTAGGGTTGAACCCTCTTGTTATTCTTCAATCCTAGAAAGTGGGTAAAAAGGAGGAAGTTGGGGGAAAGCATTAAATATGAGCCACAGATGGTGTTTATTTATAGTCACCCTCCACTTGAGAATGTCGATCTCCATCTATGCAGAAGAAGTCCATTAAAATGTGGAGGGACAAGGGGAACACTTACCTTTTAGATGGCCTCTCTGTCAAAGAGAAATGTTAGAGCTAAATAAGGTCTTCAGTAACAACAAGCATCACCACAATAACAACAATGTTTATATAGTTTGGGGTTGGATTAGAACACTTCCCAGGCATCTGGGCAGGTGCTAGGGCCACTTCCAATGACACATGCACTAGACCTTTGTTAAAGACCACATGTAATCAGAGGTCCTTGGTTCATCACTTGGTCCCCATGACAGGGGAAAGGGAAGGAGGAGGGGAAGCTGGGCAAAAGAGGACTGTTGACTGAGACGAGAAGAGCCGCCTGCTCTGTGGGCCCCAGGACGTGAGGAGAGGTGGCCTCTTTTGGGACATGGCCAGCACCAGCTCTCCCTCAGACTTCCAGGAAGGTGAGTAAAGGGATTTCTCTCCCTTCCTCATATTGGCAATCATGCCAGCTATACTCATTTGATATTGAGAACGTGTGCCTGTCTTGGCAAGCCTGGGACTAGAATGCAAACCCTCCGTTCCCTCTTCTACTTTGTGGTTCTTTTCTCTTCTTTTTAAAAAATTTTTTTTTAATTACGTACAAAACTTTTTACCATTTAAAAAAAGCTTTGAGTTCCAAATTCTTTTTTCTTTTCTTTTTATTATTTATTTATTTTTAGTTTGCAACATTTACTTTTATAAGATTTTGAGTTCTAAGTCCCCTCCCCCCAAGACAGTATGCAATCTGATATAGGCTATACATGTACAATTATATTTAACATATTTTGTGATTCTTTTCTTGAGCACAGGTAACCCAACAGTGATACTGAAAGAGGTATATTTCTAGCCCTGGCAGTAAGCTAGTGAACCCAAGTGGTCGGGAGTTACTCGGTGTTGACCGGCAGCAGGAAATGCTTCTGGTAACCGCACCCTTCCAGGAAAGAAATTGATTACTGTGGGAAACTGATTACAGTTATGCCACACCTGGCCAGAAGTTCTAGCTCTTGAGTGGCTGCCTAGACAAGATGGACTGAAAGAAAGTGAAAACTGTTCAGCAGACCCGTAAGTCTCCTGGGAAGCTTGTCTACCCGCTAGGAGAGTAAAATAGAAGTGACAGCTCATGTTTTAAGTATGTATAAAGGTGTGTTTATGGGTTCTTTTGTTTTTGCTTATGAGACAGCTAGTTGTGCAGTGGATAGAACATCGGGTCTGGAGTCAAGAAGACCTGAGCTCACACTTGATACTTACTGTGTGACCCTCACCAAGTCATTAACTTGTGTTTGCCTCAGTTTCCTCAATAATAAAATAAGGATAATAATAGCACCTACCTCTCAGGATGGTTAAGAGGATCAAAGGAGATAATATTGGAAAAGTGCTTGGCACTTAGTAGGTGCTATATATATGTTTATTCCCTTCCCCTTCCCTTTTGTGTTTTATAACCCTCTTAATCCCTTTGAGTGGTACCCTAAACATTGGCCATCCACAAGCTTTATTAAAGAGATTTTCAACGGGGCTCTGGGATAGGGACATAATAAGCCAGAGATTGCAAGATAAAAGACTCAACCCCTTTTCCCTGCAGGGTCAGCTCCCTCAGAACTGAGCCTGGTCCACGTACATCAAAGACTAGAGTCCTTTATGAGAGGAAGTGTCCTTTGAGGAGGAAGGTGACATTTATTTAAGTGTCTTTATACATATTATCTCATGTGAACCCGATTACAAACCAGTGAAGATAGGCAATTCTCATTTTACAGGTGAGAAAAGAAATAACAATTGACATATAACCAAGAAGGTATTATAGATGAGATGAAAACTCAGGTCTGTCTGACTTCAAGTCTAGAAAAATTGCCATTATACCACACTGCTGCTTAGACGCAACAAAATAGCACATCTATCTATCTATTTATCTAACATATATGTGAAGTGACTAATATATATTCATTTTTATAATATGTCATGAACAAAATAGAATTTTCTGAGAAAACTGTCCAAGAAAAAAAAATTCATTAAAGTCTTTTCCGGTAATCTCAATTTTATTCCTAACTGAAACCTATGGACCATCCACCTATAACAGAGAAAGAGCATCTGGCTGCAAGCAGCTATATCCAGCGAAGGTTAGTTTTGCATTGAAGTTGAGGGTGTGATTTAACAATATGATCATGAAAACATGTGTTACCTCTGAGATACGTGTGTTGTATACTTATGAAGTAATGAGATTGCTTCCCAGAAGCCATGGGGGGTAATTGGTTGTATTACTTTATGGCCATACCATATACAGAATCCTAGACTATTAAATCCTACAGTCTCTTTGTGCAGAGGAGGACCTGAGATCCTGGGAAAAGGATTGATCTGCCCAAGGTCATGCATCAAGTTAATAATCAAAGAGAATGGAACCCCCAGCATTCTAAGTCCTGAGGCAGACAGAGGGCTACACTGTCTTCACTACATCATGTGAATATCTTTTGTGGCCACAGAGTTACAGAGAGAAAGGCAGCTTGTTAATCTCTGTTATCTACCCAAATTGTGAGTAAGGGAGCCCAGTGAGATAGGAGCTTCCAGCTGTCATCTCTTCTTGCTCCATTAGATTTGACCTTTCAGATTGTTATCTTCTCACACTGCAGCAGCCTCCTTGCCTTGAGGAAACTACAAAAGGCTCCGTGGAAGGAGAAGCTCACTCCAGGTAGGCCTCCAAGGAGGGAGAGGGAGGTGCGTCCAGGAGGCAGATGCCAAAATGCAGAAATGGAGCGAGTTAGGGTAAAGTGATTCTGGTCTCTGGAGATGTTTCTTTAACATAGGGGAGAACAGGCAGGTGTCTAAGTGAGGCTCAGGGAGACCCCCAAATGTCTCTTGCTGCTTAAGTGCAAGGGAGGAGATTCTCTTTATCTGAGCCTCAAATTCACAGTGGGAATGCTGAGTTTGGGGCAAAAAGACTTGACTTTGAAAGTACCATTTATTAGCTGTCAGTTTCCTTGTCTGGGGAAGACAGTATGGTGTAGTGAACAGAGCGTTGGACCTGGATTGAAAGCCAAGCCCTGACATTCACTTTCTGTATGAACTCAGGTAAGTGACAACTTCTCTTAGACTAGTGTCTTCATCTGTAAAATGAGACTGATGATACTCGTACTACTTACCTCAAGGATTGCTATGAGGAGCAAGTGAGCTAATGAATGTATATGAAAGTAGTGGCAAATTGGAAAATACCATATGGATAACAGCCATTAGCATAAGGCAATAACAGTGAGTCTTTCGAAAATCTCCAACAGGCCGTCCTTTCCCACCGTAGGGTAGCTTCATTACATGAGAGAGGAAGCATTGGCTCTGAATGGAGAATCTCAGCCTGGGAGGGAATCAGAAGACCATATTAGACACAGAATTGGTATTTAATAACTATTTCTTGATCGGTTCTTGTCCTATCTCCACCATGGACATGGCTGACCTGGAGCAAATTATTTCACCTTTCTGAGACTTAGTTTTCCCTTCTATAAAATGAGGAGAATAATGTCTACTGCTTCCCACCAACATTGTAAGGACTGATTGATGAAATTAACCAGACAACAAGCACAAAGGAATAAGTTTCTTTCAGTTTTTCCTGATGTTTTCTCTTGTTCTTTTCCAAAAATACCTTTCCAAAAGTCACTTTGGACTTTTTTTCCCCTTTTCTATCCAATGCAAATCAATTCAACATTATTTGTTAAAACACCTACTCTGTGCAAGGTATTATGACTGGCACAGAGACTACAAAGATAGAAATGATATAGACTGTGACCCTTAAGGAGCTTATAATCTATTTAATAAGGGAGGAGGGAAAAGGGAGGATAAATATATGGATAACAAAGGTACAAAAAAGAGAATGAGATAAATGTGAAATAAAATGCAAAAGAGAAGGTTCAGATAAATTTGAGAGAGAAGATTCACTTTCTGCTGGAGGAAGGTCAGGTAGGCTTCATGGAAGTGGAGCCTGAATTAGGTTCTTTCTAAAATATAAATAAAGCTCAAGCTAGTAATGACGTTAAAAGATTGGAAAACTCATTATTAGAAGGGCTGTGGGAAGATCAGCACAATAATTCACCACTGATGAAGCTGGGAATTTATTCAATTGTTCTAAAAATAATTGTGCATAAAAACTTACTCAAATTGATTGTAATTTTTTTCCTCAGAAATTCCTCTGCTGGCATAATAGTTTGAGGAGGTTATTGATAACAGGGAAAGACCCATATTCACAAAAATTTCATAGCAGCGTTATTTGTGATACCAAAATTAGGAAACAAAACATCGGTCCAATGATAGGGGAATGGCTGAACAAATTATGGTATATGAGTGTGATGGGATATAATAATAAATGGCAAGTATGAAGAATCCAGAGAAGAACACAGCAAGACTTGTATGAAGTAATTCAAAGCCAAAACACAAAGCTCAAAGAACAATATCAGAATGGCTATAATCTATAAATGAAGTCAACATGGAGAAGCAATGAAATCGATCAGACGAAATGGTCATTTTAGCGCTTTACTCTCAATGTGAAAGGCACAAGTCTCTTTTCTAGCAATAATAGATAAGATATGGGAAGGGGAGGATGTACTCGGTAATGGGCTTTGTTTGGATGTTTACTGGAAAGCATTAGTCATGTCCAAACAAAATACATCAACAAATGAACGACTGTATTTATTTTTAAAGATGAATGATGTGTGCTATTGGGCAAGTCAGTTGTCCCTTTTGGTTTCCTCTTCTATTAAAGAAGGGAGTTGAACTAAATGATTTCTAAGCGCCCTTCATGGAATTTGGGGAGTTGGAAGCTATTGCAGCAGCAGTCTATTTCAATTCTTACCACATCCAGCTATGGGCATCCCATCCCATGTAGGTCTGAAAATCGACAGCAAGAGCAAACTCATTGCCCCCCGAAGCAGTCCATTCTATTTTTGATTAGTTCACTGTAAAAAAAAAATTTCTTATATCGAGGCTGAGTTTATTCCTTTGTAATTCAATCCATTTCTGATGCTACTAAGGTCAGAGAACTGACCTTACACATACCAAATATCTAATAAAGTTGACCTCCAATTCCTTTATGATCGTTTTCAGTTAGAAGTATCAAACATCGAGTTCCCAGCTGAACCATATTAAAATGTTAATTTGGAAATATTTACAAAATAAATAAAAATACAATGAAATATAGATAATATTACATTTTAAAACTAAGTCAATATACAGTGGCAAAGATCTTTATGTATGGATTAGTGAACTCCGTTTCTATCTGAGTTTGACACTACAACTTTATAGCAAAAAGTGCCAGAGACAGAACCTCATTACAGATTGGTTTGCAAGGTACTTATTAACTGACTGACTGACTGACTGTCTATGTCTGTGTCCATCCCAAGCCCAACCGTAGCTGTTTGCATTGAATTACTAAATTGATTTGAAGTTACTGTACCTAATTCTTTTTGAGTCTTAACATTTGTGTACCTCCTACAAGATGACTTTGGTGATTCCCTCAGCTGTTAGAGCCCCCGAAATTACTTCATATTTATTTTGCATAAATCTTGCATTTATTTATTTGTGTGAAGTGTGATGTGTCTATGTTTCACTGAGTTCTTCAGTATTTGCCATTACTTACATCGCAGTAATATACTTACTCAGTTATTACCCAATCAATGGATATTTGTTCTGTTTCTCTGTGTCTTGTACTCCCCATGTAGAATATAGCTTCTTGAGGATGAGGATTATCTTATTTTTGTCTTTGTTTTCATAGAGCCCAGCACAGTGCTTGACACATAGTAGGTGCATTGAATGGAATTAAATTAACTTTTCATAATAACACTCTCCATTTTTATTAGACCTTATAGACAGGGTGGACCATCTAGCAGTGGTAATCAGAAGTGGAACTAGTTTGGGGGACAGCATTCCTGTGATCTATATGGACAGGTAAATTCCTAATTTGTGGGCTTCTGTTACCATGAGTCTCTTGTTTGTTCTGTATCATGATTGACAAAGGATTGTAGGATGTAGAGAACACATGGGATCATAGAATGTAGAGCTAGAAGGGGCCATAAAGATCAAATAGGCCAACTTTTAAGAATGAGGAAACTGAGACCCAGAGAAGTTGTGATTTATCCAGAGTCGTAGTAAATAGCAGAGCTAGAATTAGAACTCCTGTTTCTGATTTCAAGTTCAGTGCTCTTTCCACTGTACCATATTATCACTATGTATCAGGGGCAAAGCCTATGGGTTTTATATTCAAGGCCTTCACCACTCTTCCCTTAAGTCTCTCTTTGTTTGGCTGGACACCTATCTATTTCTGTGTGTCTCCCGGTGTTTGGGCTCGGGGGTAGATTCAAGCATAGAGTGAGACCACTTGGGGCTACTTGGGACTGATAGGTGCATGAGGTGTAATGGAAAGGGTATTGAGCTTGAAATTGGAAAGACTAAGGTTTATTCCTGCTTCTGACCCTTACCAGCACTAAGAAAATGGAGGTCACCTTAGCTGCTTTGAACCTAGGATTCCTTAGTTTAACAAATATTTATTAAATATTTGCTATGTGTAATGCATTGAGCTAGGCTTTGGGGATACACAGACAAATCTTCCATGCCCTCAAGGATCTTATGTTCTAGAGAAGAAAGAGGAAAAGGGGGGAAGAGGGCCATGGGATCCACACAAAATGTGCACAAATCAGTATAGTCGAAGAAAAGCTGAGGATGGAGGAGAGCAGCTAGGGGGATCAGGGACAGCTTCATGAAGGAGGTGGCATCAAAAGTGAATCATGAAGGAAGAGGAGGATTCTGAGAGGTCGGCAGGGGGAGAGAATGCATTTTAGGCAGAGAGAATAGGTGTGCAAATGAATATAAGGAGGTGGGGAGTGAGGAGTCAAGTTCCGGTAACATCTAACCATCCAAGTGGGCTGTGACTTTGAGTGTATGAAGAGGAGAAATATAATATCAGACTTGAAAGGTAGGTCAGATCCAGATGCCTTAAATTCTAGGCTGGGGAGTTTCTGTATGTGCAAGGGGAAGCCAGTAAAATTTTTTTGAAGAAAGGAGAAATCAGGTTAGACCAATTAGGGGGCATTATTTTAGTAGCAGTATCAATCTATAAGCATTTAAGTGCTTACTATGTGCCAAGCATTGTGCTAAGAAGTACTAAGGAACTGAGAGAAACTGGAAGCAAGGAGTTCGACTGGGAGTCTATTGGAATAATCCATGAGAGAGATGATGAGGGTCTGATCTAGGGTTGGTGGCCATGTGAATGAAGAGAAGGGGACAGATACCAAAAATGTTGTGGAGTTAGAAATAACAAAGAGAATCTTCATCTGTAAAATGTATATAGTAATATCTATAGTTCCTCTGTAAAATGGGGAAAATAATAGCGCTTACCTGCCTGGGCTATCGTGAGGATTAAAAAAGATATTTATAATGAGCTTGGTACATATAGTGCCTGGCACATAACAGGTGCTATATACATGTTGTTATTTTCCTTGAGTAGTTTTAAGAATAAAACAGTGTTATAGGTAAGGTGCTTTACAAAGTTTAAAATACTCCACAAATAGCGGTTATTATTACATTTTTATGTATTATATTACAAATGTATTGTATATGTTACATTATTATATTATATTATTATATTTCACCATCATCCAGCCCACCCCTCTCATTCCAGGAAAAGGTATGTTTTTAGTGTTCTTGGACTCATGTAGCTTTATGTCCATTGAAGCATCATTGATCAGTTTCATTTTGGAAAGGGAATATGGGACATTTTCTTCTGTACTCCTAAACCATATGAGTCCAAGAATACTAAAAACATATGCTTATATGTGATACAGACAAGTCAATTTCTTTGTTTATAAAAGAGGGATAATGATATTTCCACTACCTGCCTCCCAGAGAGGAAAACCTTTTATAGAACATAAACTGCTCCAGAAATGTGAACTATCATTTTTGGTCCAGACCTGTGATTTTATCAGTTTGAGAAGCTCCCAGTTTAGAAACTCCCTCCACTGATGGAGACATACCTGTAGTTTATAGTCCCAGAGAACAGCCTGGGGCACTGATACTTTAAGTGACCTGCCAATGATTACAGTTATGGGTTCAAAAGGAGACTGGAACCCAGGTCTTCCTGATCTCAAAACCAGATCTCTAGAGCAGGTATTCTTCACCTGGGGTCTGTGAACTTATTTGAAATATTTGTACTAAAATATTGAAAACATTTTAATTAATAATATTTTATAATGATTTCACTATAATTAATTTTCTTTGTAATCCTATGTACTTATTCTATGCATTTAAAAACATTATTTTGAGAACGGGTCCATAGGTTTCACAAGACTGCCAATGGAGTCAGTGACCAAAAAAGTTAAGAATTTCTGCTCTGAGTTATCATTGTCATTATTTTTTATTTTGAGCAGAAATGTTGAACGCGCTGGCCATATCAGCCTGCATTTATCCCTCAGTGCTCTCCAGTACTGCCCAAACTAGATTAAAATATAATTGGGAAATATTTAACAAAATAAAAAAATATATAATACAACATAGACATTACATTTTTTAAAAAGTCTATATGAAGCCACAAGGATCCTTCTGTAGGGATTAGTGGTCCCCATTTCTATCTGAGTTTGACACCACTATTTAGAGCTTTTTAAGTAGATTTGATAATTAAAAACTCTGACTTGATCTGAAGTCGCCAAGTGGAAACTAGATGGAAACATCTGACCTAATCTCTTACTCTTATCATTGAAAAGACTTCCTCTTGGGTCAGGCTGACTGTCCCTTGAATTAGACCTCCATTGAATGTCCTCTCACCCAAACCCCAATATGACTCCTTCCCCAACCTGCTCAGTTTCCACCTCCTTCATGACATTATTCCCAATAGGATTTGGGGATCTTAGAAATTAGCGCTTAGAGATCATCATTCCAATCCACTTTTTTTTCCCTGTTGAAGAAACTGAGGCTCAGACAAGGGGCAGTGACTTGCCTAAGACCCCACAAGTAGTAAGTAGCGGGGCCATTGCTACTATACTATGTAACATACTTCCCTTTCCCCTAATTCTTTAAGTACTGCTTTTAAATATTAGGAACACTCCTGAATACTTCAATTAACATTTAGGATTATTCCATTATAGAATTAGAGATGAAAAGGATCTGAGAGGTCATCAAAGTCATCCCTTCACTTTATAGATGAGGAAACTGAGACCCTCAAGAGGGGAAGTGACTTATCCAAGGTCACACAGGCAGTCACCAGTCCTGACCATAGCACTGGGCTTGGAATTAGGAAGAACTGACCTCAGACATTGACAGTGGACAAGTCACTTAACCTCTCTCTGTCTCAGTTTCCTCAACTATAAAATGGAGATAATATTAGCACCTACCTCCCAGTGTTGTTATGAAGATCAAATGAGATATTTATAATGCGCTTAGCACAGCATCTGACTTATTGGTTGTTGTTTGTTGCTGAGTTGTTTTCAATTGTGTCAGATTCTTCATGAGTCTATTTGGAGTTTTCTTGGCAAAGATGCTGGAGTGCTTTGCCATGTCTGTCTCCAGCTCATTTTCCAGATGACAAAACTGAGGCAAACAGGGCAAAGTGACTTGCCCAGGGTCACACAGCTAGTAAGTGTCTGAAGCTGGATTTGAACTCAGAAGAGGAGTCTTCCTGACTCCAGGCCCAGTGTCTATCTGCTGTACTGTCTGGCACATATGTAGGTGCTTAATAAATGTTTCCTTCCTTCCTTCCTTCCTTCCTTCCTTCCTTCCTTCCTTCCTTCCTTCCTTCCTTCCTTCCTTCCTTCCTTCCTTCCTTCCTTCCCTCTAGGGAAGATAGAAAAACGAGTGACATAATCCTTGACCTCAGAGAGCTCTCAATCTAGCATGCCAGAGTAGATGTGTGAATTCAGGGAAAGAAGGAAACATAGTGTATATAGCAGAAAGCATGTTAGAATAACAGTGAGAAGACCTGGGTTCCAGCCTTAACTCAACAATTTACTAGGTCTGTAACCTTGAGTCACTTTGCCTTTTATGCAATCAGTTTCTACATTTGCAAAATAGGGCTAAATCTTTTCTTCTGGATTTCCCAAACAAGGTTGTTGTAAAGAACAAAAGAGGTAATGCTACTTGTCAGGGCTATGAAACCTAAATAATTTGTTTTTCTTTTCAAGTCTTCAGCTCTCATTAGAGTTCTTCTCTTTCCCCCCTACCCCATCCTAGCCCCCTTCAATGCTCTATTCTGACCTCAATTTTAAACCACTCTTTTCAGAAGCAAGCTAACTGAAAGTGAAACACAGTGTAGGACAAATAGAGGACCCATTTTGGTCATTTTGGCACAGACTGCAAGTGAGACCCCAATCTGACTATTGAATCGAGGAAAGAGCGTTTATGGAAGTTTTGAATAAAGGCCAACATTTTGGAATGGATTTATATGAGCTAGTTCTGATTCCAGAGAAAACTCTAAAGGCTTCCAAATAACAAGCAGTTTGAAGGTTCTCATCCGGCGGGGCCACTGCATTGCCGTCAGCCCAGTTGATACATCTCAAACATACTACAAGAGAGCCCTAAGATCCCTTTCATTATAATGGAATAGGGGGCTCCAAAATCACACACACATTTCATCAGCTTCTATAACAGCTTGACTGCCCCTCAAATGCTGATTTTGCTTGGTGGGTAGGTTTTGTACATTATCAAATGTTTCTGCAATTGCATATGACCCGAAGGAGCAGTTGGAAATTATTAAGTGTTGAAATAATGGTATCTGTTGCAATTTTTATACCTCATCCTGTGCTGGATCTTATCTCCATAATTTACACAAAATAGATATATGCCTCTGACCACTCCCCCCAAAAAATTCTACTCACCAGTATTTCTGTCAACATCTCACTATCTTTACCCTCAGACCCTACCCTATCACTGTGGAGGACATTTTCATCTTCCCAGCTACTCAGTCTCACAGTCTATGCATCATCCTCAATCCCTCTCTCATTCACCCCACATGTCCAATCTGCTGCCAAGCCTTGTCATTTCTAATTTCATGAAATCTCTCACATCCATCTTCTCCTCTCTACTCACACAGCCACCACCCTAGTACAAGCCTCATCACCTCTTTCTTAGACATTGCAATACCTTTCTAATTGATCTCACTCCTGGAAGTCTTTGCCAACTCTAATGTATCTTCCACTCAACTGACAAAGTGATATTTTGAACATCTAAATCTGACAATATCACTCACCTAATTCAATAAATTCCAGTGACTCTTTGTTACCTCTAGAGTCCTCCATTTGGCATTTAAGCCTCTGCACAATCCGCCCCTTCTTACTTTTTCAATCTTCTTACACTTTACTCTGTTTCATGTACGCAATGATCCAGAAACACCATTCCTCTTGCTGTTTAATATTAAACTCCTTTTCCCAACGCCATGCTTTTACATCAGCTGAACCCCACTTTTTTCTCTGCCCCTCCCTGCTATTGGAGGAGAGACTAGCTAATGGATGGAGAAGCTGGAGAAATTAGTATTTGTACTGAGGCTGTGTACTTTGGTGGCTAAAGTCCTGAAGTTACTCAGATGATCCAAGAGGGAGAGAGAGTCCTGGTTTTCATTTACTAGCTGGGCTCCTTTGGGCAAGTCACAGGGTTATAGGATCACAGATTTGGGCCTAACAATTTGGAACTATGCCCAAAGGGTTATAAAACCATCCATATCCTTTGACCAAGCAATATCACTCTTAAGGTCTATATCCCAAAGAGATTAAAAAAAAAAAAGGACCTATGCATACAAAAATATGTATAAGAACTCTTTTAGTGGTGGCTAAGAATTGGAAATTGAGGGGATGTCCATCAATTGGGGAATGGCTAACACATGGTTGCAATGGAGTACCATTGTGCTATTAAAACATTGATAAGCAGGATGCTCTCAGAAAAACCTGGAAAGACTTACATGAACTGATACAAAGTGAAGTGATCAGAACCAGGAGAACATTGTACAGAGTAACAGCAACATTGTATCATAGTCAACTGAGAATAACTTAGCCCTTCTCAGCAATGCAATGAACCAAGACAGTTTTGAAGAATTTATGATGAAGAATGCTCTCCACCTCCAGAGAAAGAACTGATGGGGACTGAGGGCAGAGCAAAGCAGACTTTTTCTGTATTTTCCTTGGGGTTTTTGTCTTTGTTTTCTTTCACAACATGAATAATGTGTAAATATTTTTGCATAATGACTACTTGCCTTCTTAATGAGGAGGAGGCGAGGAGAGAATTTAGAACTCAAAACATTTTTAAAATGAATGTTAAAAACTATTTTTACATGTAATTGGGGGAAGGGGAAATAAAATATTAATTTTTTTGAAGGCTGAAAACATGTGCAATGCATGAAACTGCGGACCTCCCTCCCACTTCCAGAAAGGGGTAGGTTGGAAATTTCTTCTAATTTCTCTTCATTGGAGTCTTACTTGATGAGAGGGAGGGCCAGGAAGGAAGAACTCCACTCCCTTGCAGACATCTATCTTGGAAGCTCAAAGCCTCTCTTTAATGAAAGCACCACCTATTTTGAGATACCTATTTCTTTGACACAATTGTTGTTTGTCCTTCCTTTTCAAAGAGGACCATGACTTCAGGGAGGGAGGTGATGCCATGACATGTAAGTGAATTGGATTTAAGTGAGGGAGGGCTGTGCAGTCACCTGTCCCACTTTCTCTTATAGATCAGGATGACTGGAGATTGCCCTAGAGGCCATGGGAGACCTTGGCCTTTTTAAGCTCAGGTTTTTCCCAGGTCTCAGTTTGACTGAGGCAATGTCCATTCAGTAATTAAGTCTAGATAAGAAATGAGGCAGAGTATGGCCTCTTTTACCTAGTCAAAAAAAAAATCTGGGAGGAAGACCCTCAGGCTTTCTGGCCAAAATAGAAACTATTGCTATTTACTGAGCCATCAGAACCCAAATAATGACCAAGTGGGGCTTGGCGAGGGACCTATTGTTGGTCAATCAGTGAGAGTCACAATGATTTAGGTTTAAAGTATGATTCTTAAAAGAAATTTAGTCTGTAAACCTCAAGATACCTTGCAAGGTTTCAGCAATCAGAATTTATATTCCTTTGGGCAAAGTACCCGCAGGTAAGGGTATGATTCCCTATGTGAACAGAGGGACAGGAGGGAAGGAGAGAAGAGAGAGGAAACAAGGAAGGAAGGAAAGAAGGAAGGAAGGAGCGAGCTGTGTTGCCCAACTGGAATTGGTCAGTTGGGTCCCCAGTAGGGCAACTACTGCTACTCACCCAAAGTTGTTGGTCGTTTATTCTTGAAGAGGACCTTGACTTTGGGAAGGTAATGCGAATTACCTTGTAATTTGCAAGTGAATTGGATTTAAGTGAGGCTGGGCTATTAGCTGGTAAGCTTAGAATGGAAGACTAGTATGTGGGAGGGCCCAAGAAAGACCCCTGCAGATGCTTGTCCTTGAGAGAAATCTAAAAGGAAGCCTGGGCTTCTCAAAGGTAGTAGTAAGAAAGGAGAGCATTCCAGGCATGAGAGACAACAGTCAATCAATCAATCAACATTTATTAAGCACCTACTATGTGTCAGGAACTGTGCTAAGCTCTGGGGATACAAAGAGGCAAAAGACAGACCCTGCCCTCCTCTCTCCATCCTGAATTCTAAATTCTTCTATATTTTGTTTTGAGTATGGTGAATCTCTTCTATTTTTATTCAGGGCACATATGATTGCAGACGCAGCAGTCTTTCTGGGCTCTGTCATTCTGCTATTGCTCAAGAGATTTTTTTTTGGGGGGGTGGCATTTGTCTACAAGCCTGACAGCTCTTTAGGAGGAAAGAGATGATTAGCTTCACACAGTCACTCCCTGCCTAGTCTTGGTCCCTCTCATGCTTCTCTGAACCCTCAACTCCTGCTTCATTAGTGAGACGATCAGACTTGTGATATAATTGAAAAGGGAAAGGGATGGATCAAGATGGAGAGTGAGCCCATCAGAGTTCTGGATAGGGAGAGAGGGGAAGAGAGAAGAGGAGAAGAGAGGATAGGCTAGGACAGGGCAAGAAAGAAGTAAGGAGTGGAGAAAAGAAGAGAAAAAAGAACCAGGGTGCATCTCCAGGGGAGAGCCTCTCTCACTTCATTATTAGTACCTAGAACAAGGGTTCTTAATCTGGGGTTCTTAGATTTCAGAGGGGTTGTAAATGTATTTTAAAATATTTTTCTATTTCAATATACTTGTTTTCCTTTGTAATCTTATGTATTTTATTTCTTTAAAAACATTATTCTGAGAAGGGGGCCATAGGCTTCATTAGATTTCCAGAGGGGTCCATGACGTGAAGAAGGTTAAGAAACACTCACCCACAACAAACTCTTGGCTGCCCTGACCTGGTTTGGTTCTGGTAATAGCTCAGGCTTCTCTCAGGATTCATGGTTTCCAAAGTACTCTCTATTCAACAACCCTATGAGGTAGAATTATCATGCCCATTTTACAGATGAAGCATTTGAGGCTCAAAAAAGTCAAATGAATTACTTAAGGTCACATAGCTAGTTTGTGGCAGTGCCAGAATTCCAACCCAGGTCCTCTGACCTCTGCATCTTAGATTCTCTTCCTTCAAGACTCAGCTCAAATCCTCGGCAGGTGACCAAACTGATCATTAATTTATGAAATTATGAAGTGAATTGATAATTAGTTTATGAAATTATGCAATGGGGGGCAGGCGTACTTGGTTCTTTGGGAACTTGATTGGCCATGGGGAATGGGGTGACAATTACACTTTAATAAGGCACAGAGACAGGTGGGGAGAGATACAAAAGCAGACAACGTGGGGACAGGGGATGGGATGGTGAAGGAAGGCAGGAAACATGGGGAAAAGGGTGAGGAGGTAGAAAGGCAGAAAATATCACTTATGAAACCATGGATTAGAGGTGGGAGCACTAGGCAGCATGGACCAAATGGAGATGGAGGGCAGGGGCAGGAACTTGTGGTCTCATTTTTATTCTTTTTTTTTTTGGTAGGCAATGGTGTTAAGTGACTTGCCCAGGGTCACATAGCTAGTAAGTGTGATGTGTCTGAGGCTGGATTAGAACTCATGTCCTCCTGAATCCAGGGCCAGTGCTCTATCCACTGCTCCACCTCGCTGCCCCATTTTTATAGGGTTCATTGGGAAAATAGACCAACTCCTATCTGTGCCACCTTCAGGTTGGTTAATTAACATATCCAAATCATCTCAAAGTTATGTGTAAAACTACAAAGTCATCATCTCAAAGTTATCATCATCTTTTTGATGTTCTGTTGGTCTAGAGCTGGGAAGGTATGGATTTTGTCGGGAATTTGTCTGAAACCAGTATCTAGCTGGTTTCCCCTGATTCAGCATGTATTAGCAGGATGTGAATTTTACTTAACATATGATGCAGTTTGTAAATTGTGCTCCTTTGATCTTTGGGACAATTTGTACATGACTTCCATGTTCCCCTTTGCAATCTTGTTGTTGTTGGTATTCCTCACTAAAGTTTATTATATTGACTGGGGGTGGGTGGGTACAGGGAGCAGAGAAAGAGGCAATTTTATTTTATTTTATTTTTAGTCTTCAACATTTGCTTTTATAAGATTTTGAGTTCTAAATTCCACCCCACTTCCCAAGATAGCATGCAATCTGATATAGATATACATGTCTGATTATATTAAGCATATTTCCACATTAGTCATATTGTGAAAGAAAAAGTAGAACAAAAAGGAAAAACCATGAGAAAGAAAAAATAAAAAGAATAAAAGAAAGAGAAAATAGTATGCTTTGATCTGCATTCAGATTTCATAGTTCTTTCTCTGGATGTGGATAGTATTTTCCATCGTGAGTCTTTTGGAATTGTCTTAGAGCAAGATACAGTTTTAACACAGAGACCTTTCCAGGTTGTCTCACACCCAACTTCCTCCCAATGCTTTCCCTCTAAGATAGCCTTCTACCTATTTTCCTCTGTTCTTATTCCACAGTAGAGGAAGGGGATGGAATGGGGCACTGGGTCCAGCCTTGCCATTTAACTCCAACACCATTTCCGGTTCCTTTCCTGGGGAAGTTCACTCAACTTGTCCTTTAATTTCAAATTTTCAGCTCAAGAAGCCTAAGTGTGACATAGATTGAAATACACACACACACACACACACACACACACACACACACAAATTTGGTGGATTTCTAATCCCTGCTCCTTTGGGTAGGCATCCTTATGATGTGGAAAGAGCATTGAACTTGAAGTAAGGGCACCAGTGTTCAAAAGCTGAGCTCTGCCACCAGACACAGCTGACCTTATCCTCTTTGGACCTAGGTAAACAAGCATGGTGTGACGGGATGGCCTCTAATGTCCCCTCTAACTCTAGATCTAGAATCCTATGAGCATCTGGAAACACACTAACTCCAGGAAATATAACCTTTAGTATCAGTCAATGATTTTTTGAAGTAACAGCTTTCCTGTGGGATGGTGGGTTCTTGAAGAGTCAGCAAGGTCAAGCAAGTGTCAAAAACCCATGATCTGGAGTCAGAGCAAGTGCAGTTCATCGTGGTTCTGCTAATTACCAGCTTTGTGACCTTGGGCATATCTGCTTCCCTTCTCAGGGCTTCAGTTTTCTCACTTGTAAAATGAGGAATTTGGAGAAGATATCTCTAGGGTCCTGTCTACCTTTAAATGCTATGACCTTTTTCATGTTGGTGGTCAGTAGACACCATTTCAAAAGGACAATTCTGTTTTTGTCTTAGAATAAGCCTAGGCAGAGAAACTGCAGTCCTAGGTTTAACACTAGAGTTGCAGCATTCTGAGTAAGGAAAACACCAATGGGAAGGAAAAAAAATTCTGTTCTTCATGCTCCCCATGAATGAGCCCAAAGGCTTGAAGACTTTTTGAGACTCAGCTGTTTTACATAAATATTTATAGTCTGTGACTATTTATAGCTAAATAAATGAAGACCTTTTTTTAAACTACTCCCTCTTATTCTTCATGAAATTTCTTTGTTTGCTAATTTATTCCCTTTTGCTTTGCCTATTTTATATTCATGGTTAGTGTACCCTATCCTGGTTTTGCTTTTTTTTCATTTTGCATCATTTTCAGATTTCTTGATAGTCTTCATGTTTGTTGATCCTAATTTATGGAAACATTGGACAATTTTATAAGCAACCACTTGTCAACAAACCAGATCAGGGTAAGGTGTATCCTGTCAGGTCTTTGGCCTTGGCCTCAATTTTTTTTTTTCACTGGTAGGGATCCTTTATCTACTTTGTGGGCTTGCCTTTAATCCACAGAGCCAAATTAAATGGTCTCTCTCAGAATGGGGCCAGGAGTTTGGTTCTGGGTATAAGCACTGACATCAGTGGGGATCAATGAATGAAATCTTCCATATTCTTGGTCACTGTAACCATCATTTGAATGGGACCGTCACCAAATAGCATGGTGCCATCCTACAAATATTAGGATAAATGCAAGAAACCACTGAGGATCCTGTGAACCTGGTTGTTCTGAGGCAAAGGGAGGCAAATTGGCCAGACCTGGTCATTCTTGATGGAAAGAACATCACTGACTCTGTCACTGACATTACTGTGACTTTTAAGGTACTCAGCTCTTCAACCAGTGTCAGGAAAGCTATAAAGTATACAGTAACTCAGTGATTGTGAGGGCTCTGGGAGGCTGAGATCTGGCAGCAACTCTGTTGTCCAAACTAAAAATCAGCCAGCAGTATGGAATTCTCATGAGAAAATTAATGGTTCAGGATGCAATCAAGTATGTACACATAAGGACATCACCTGTGTAAGGCAATACACAGAATAAATACAAATGAAGGTGGATAAATCTCTTTACTCTTTTAGCAAGGCATAACTGTTTTGTCCTATTACATTTTTTGCCAAGGAGCTGTGGCTTCCTTAGTGCAGACAATTCTTGGTGTGGGAACTCCCTGTACCAACTGAGGGTCAACCTGTTTAGGAATAAGTAACTCCTGGAAAATTGTTTGACAGATTAAGTGATTTACCTAAGCTTACGCAGCTAGCATATATATCCAAAGGATTTGACCTCCATCTTCCTAAAGCTGAGCCTCTCTCAATCCACAATATCACACTTCTAGTCATTACTCCCATTATATCCATCACATTAATGAACCATAATTTATTTAACCATTCCATTATTATTGGACACTTAATTTGCTTCCAGTTTTTAAAATTACAGATAAATATTTTTAAATTTAAATAAATAAATATACAAATCAGGGCCATGATTATGTTTGCAACTTTGACTTCATACTGCTTTACAAAAAAAAAATCTGCTAATTTGCAATTCTATTAGCAATGAATGAATATTGTTTCTCCACAACCCCACCAACCTTGAATGTTATTGCTTTTAATTTTTTTTGCCATTTTGATAGGTAAGAGGTATTGTCTTAAAGTTGTTTTACTTTTTATCTCTTGTTTATTAGTTAGACTGAGCATTTTGAAGTAATTATTAATGATTTGATTTTCCTCTTTTAAAAATGATCTCTTAATATCTTTTGACCTTTTATCCATTGTAGACTGAAAGTTACCTTTTTTAATTATTAGTGGTTTCAGTTGATTTTTACGTTTACCTTTTTATCTATCACATTTACCATGCATATTTTCTTACTCTGTTTTGCTCTTGATTTCATTGCTTTTTTAGAGAATGGAATTTATTTTGATGTAGCTAAGAACATGTCTTGTCTTTAATGATTTCTTCTTTTTATTTAGTAGGAAAAGTCCTCTCCCCTCCATAACTGAGGTAAATTCCTTATTCCATTTTCTTCCATCTTATTTGTAGTACATTGTTGATGTTTGAGTCTATCCTCTGGCAGAAATTGACCGAGTTTCATTTTTGCCTTTCTTTGTATTCTCAGTACTTAGCCAAGTGCCTGTCCTAAATAAAGTGCTTAGTAAAAGCTTGTTGACTGGCCTCCCGACTGAGGTATGTGATTTAAGCACTGTGTCTATATCAGTTTCCTGTCAAATTGCTAACTGATTTTCTCAGTATCTTTATTAAATAATGAATTCTTTCATCAATTTTTATTTACTGTAGGTTTGTCAAACACTCATCTTATATATCTGGTATTGCAATTCTGCTTCAGCTTTTTTTTTCAGGATACCCCTTGATATTCTTGCCAATTTGTTTTTCCACATAAATTTCATTATGATTTGATCCAATTCTGTGAAAGAACCTTTGTCTTGGTGTTTTGATTAGTATTAAATTAGATACATAAATTAATTTGGGAGAGCATTGTCATCTTTATACAGATATTAATACATTAATATTTTCTGTTGGAAACTTAAGTTCAGCACCTAACACAATTTTTAAGAATAGGAATGATTTTTATCTTCTTTAAAAAGAATTTTAATACATTTTATAGATGCCTTTTGTTTTCTATTTCATCACAGTTTTCCTTAGTACCTTCCTTTCTTCCCCTCCAAGAGAATAATTCCATGAATAAATAGTATTTTTTGAAGACAAAAACAAGAGGAAAAAATAATAAAAACTGACCAATATATCAAAAAAGTCTGAAAATATGTATAATATGCACTTGTGGACCTCCCACCTCTATAAAGAGGTGGAGTTGCGGTGCCTTCTCATCATTCTCTCTCTCTTTCTCCCTCTCTCTCTCTTTCTCTCTCAGCTTATTCTTTGCAACATTCACTAATTTGAAAAAATTATTTTGATTTTCAGTTCCAAATTCTTTCTCCCTCCACTCCCTTCCCCATCCATGGAGAAGGCATCATCCTTAAGACATCATACAAAACATATTTCTCCACTAGTCATATTCCAAACCAAGAGTCCTAACTCTGATGTTTTACCTCCTGCAGATCTCCCAAAGAAAGGGTCCTGGCAGCAGCTCGAAGTCTTCCTACCTGCTCATTCTTTCCCCAGAGAAGCCTGAGCTTCAGTGAGGATGGCATCGGTCAAGACAGCAAATAGCTTGAGGCTAGTACTGGGAATCACAAGCCCTATGAACACCTCTCCCCACCCCCACACACACCTGGGCCTGATTTCTGGCCCCAGCCTGATCGGGACAGGGCTCTGGGCCAACCAGCAACCAGTTCCTCAGCCTCCCCAGCCATCCCGCCTTCCTGCTAGCCTTTGCCACATATGAGGGGTTAGATGACTTTTCAGGGTCACAAAAGGGAATCCTTAAAGCATCCTTAAACACTCTAATTCTGGTCCTCTTCCCCCCTTCCCCCTTTTTTTTTTCAGCTTCCAACAGGTTGAACTCCCACTCTGGCACATCATACTGATCGAAGTGATTTCCCTCCTTCTTCAGGCCATTCTCCTCTTAATCCTATACATTTTACTCCACAGGCAAATAGGTAATTTTCAACAAAAGCAACCTGTGTAACCCTGTGCCTAGGGCAGAACTTAGATACTTGGTATCCATCTATCCCAACCTTGATTTGAACACTGGCTAAATCGGGAACAGAGTCCCCTAGTGTGCCAAGTCTTAGGCACCATATACATTGACCACGCTCTCCAAAGGGCCCCTCAGAAAAAAGAACTTCCACCATGGCAGGGCCCTGACACAATTTCCCCTGTTCCCACACATTAGAAGTGAATTCTGTTAGAGGGGTGGGGTTGCACAGAAACCAGCCTAAACAGAGATTTAGCTCATAACTTATCTTCCAAAGAGTGCTGTGGAGGCAGTTATACCTCACATCTCTGCAAGACATTAAGGTGAGGCTCAGGGATGGTTATGGTAAGAGGAGATCATGCGAAGACACCCCAGTGGGGAGGAAATGACCTGGGTGTACCTTTTTTTTTTTAGGAAATTTAGGTTAAGTGACTTGTTCAGGGTCACACAGCTAGTAAGTGTCAAGTGTTTGGTCTGAGGCTGGATTTGAACTCAGGTACTCCTGATTTCAGGGCTGGTGCTCTATCCACTGCACCACCTAGTTGACCCCAAGGAAATGACCTGGCACAAAGCCCTGTTTGCCCTGTACTAATTCCAGCTCTCCCTTATAGTTAGGAAGCTCTCTCTAAATGCTTTCTCTCCTTACCTTGACTATAGTCTCCATCCAAAATAGTGCCACTCCATGTCTTTCTACCATTCAGACTCTCTGCTTGGGGACAAATAATCAAAAGGGATCATAACAGTACCTACAAAAAGCAGAAATGTTAAAAGTATTCCTTTACTGACCACAACACAATAAAAATTATATTCAGTAAGGGGAATATGAAAAGAGGATTCGTATTTAAATGCCAACCAAACAATATGTCTAAAGAATGTGTGGGTCAAACAACTAATCTAATAGGTAGTTTTATCAGAGAAAATGATTAACTACAAGGCATACCAAAACTTGTGAGGCACAGCCTTAGCAGTCCTTAGGGAAAAACATATCTCTGAGCACTTTCCATCAATAAAAGAGATCAACGAATTGGGCCTGAAACTAAAAAACAAAACAGGCTTAGATTCTTAAAATCTAGCCACTGCTCAGATTCTTATAATCTAGTCAATAGCTGGGGGGCAGCTACGTGGTACAGTGGATAGAGCACTGGCCCTGAAGTCAGGAGGACCTGAGTTCAAATCTGACCTCAGAACAAACACTTGACACTAGCTGTGTGACCCTGGGCAAGTCACTTAACCCCAATTGCCTATAAAATAAAAAAATAAAAACAAAACAAAACAAAACAAAAACTAGAAAAGCAACAAAGCAAAATATCTCAAATAAACCCACACACTCACAATTCTGAAAATCTTGAAGAGATAAACAAATTGAAAACCAATATAAAAATCTATTTTGGTTACAAATAATAAGACCAATAAAACAGACAACCCAGTAATTAATTTGATCTAAAAAAAAAGGAAGGGCAGCTAGGTGATGCAGTGAACAGAGGACTAGGCCTAGAGTCAGGAGGATCTGAGTTCAAACCAGGGTTCAGACACTTATTAGCTGTGTGACCCTTTGCAAGTCACTTAACCCCTATTTGCTCAGTTTCTCATCTTTAAAATGGGGACATATTGGAGGAAGAAATGGTAAACCACTCCAGCATCTTTGCCAAGAAAACCCTACTTACTACATTCACAGAGTCACAAAGAGTTGGACATGACTGAACAACAACAAAAAAAGAAAGGAAAAAATACACAAATAAAAATGAAAGAAAAAAAGAAGAAATGATAAAAGATGAAATAAAGGAGACCATTAGAAATTATTTTGCCCAGTTGTATGCTAGTACAATTCAAAACTTAAAAGAAATAAATGAATACTTGCAAAAATGTAAAATACCTAAGTAAACAGAATACGATATAGAGACAAAATAAAACCCGACCTCAGAAAAAGAAAAATGTGAAGCCCAATAAACTCCCAAAGAAAATAGGGCCTATGAGGAAAGGATGAAGGAACTGCCTTTGTTTAGCCTGCTGTTTTTCTCATCTCCTTACTGGACTAAATGTTAGCTGAGAAATGGACTTGAGTTGAACAAGAGAGTATCTGTGTCCACTGTAAATAACACAGGCACCTAATGGGCTACAGGAGAGCGTAGAAACACCAATAGAATAAATCTGCTTAACTGGTTTAGATATCTAGTCTCTTGAAGGTAGGGGGTGAAATGATACGACTCTTGAGAACCCCTCTAAATGGTTATAGTTTTCTAATGCTCTAATGAAAGCATTTGAGCAGATATCGGATAGAAACAGGAAAAGTCTAAGGTTAGATCTTAATCACCAAACGTTCCCTCTTTAGCCAACTACCATGGCCAAATGGTGAAAGCTGCCAGCATCCAGGCCCAGACCCAGGCACCAAAGAAGCCAGAAGGCAATTATGATCTACCTGCCTTGAAAAAGACAGGGTCTACGAGGAATGCGCCAGGTCCTGCCCTGTCTTACAGGGGTGAGTCATCTTACCTTGCTTTGAGATCATTAGAGGTGCTGCTGCTCCCCCTGGAGACCTTGGAAGGGTAGCCCCTTGTTTATCCTCCCCAAATCACACCTTGTCCAACTCAGAAGAGTTCTCAGTGATTCTTTACGCTTTCTCAGACGCTAAGTCCTTCCTTGATTTCATTTGTCATCTTGCGTTATGTGTTACAGTAGTGTGCCAGTGTCTCCTTTCTTTTCTTCCTTCCTTCCTTCCTTCCTTCCTTCCTTCCTTCCTTCCTTCCTTCCTTCCTTCCTTCCTTCCTTTCTTTCTTTCTTTCTTTCTTTCTTTCTTTCTCTTTCTTTCTTTCTTTCTTTCTTTTTCTCTTTCTTTTTTCTTCCTTTCTATCTTTCTTTTCCTTCATTCCTACTTTCCTTCTTTCTTTTCTCTTCCTTCCTTCTTTCCCCTTCCTTTTCCCCTCCCTTCCTTCCTTTCTCTTTCTTTCTCTCTCTCTTCATTCCTCCCTTCCTTCCTCCTTTCTTTACTCATTCTTCCTTCCTTCCTTCTTTCTTTTATATACTTTGTTTTTCTCCCAAAAAAGTATATGACACAAAAAACTCCAATCCAAGCTCACAATCAAAGCAACTCTCCCCTCCTCTCCTCTCTATACTTACAGTACTATCCTAAAGTACTATCCTTCTATCTTCTCCAACACACAGCCTCCCACTATTGTCCTCCCTACTCTAGTCTTCAATTTGTCCCTATCTACTGCTTCCTTCTCTGCAGCCTACCAAAATGTCTGTCTCCTATATTCTTTTTAAAAAACATTTGATTTTTACCAATTACACGTAAAAATAATTTAAAGTTCATTTAAAAAAAATTAAGTTCCAAATTCTCTCTCCTTCCTTCCCTTCCCCCCTCACTAAGAAGGCAAGCAGTTTGATAGAGGTGCAGTCACACAAACATATTTTCACATTAATCACGTTGTGAGAGAAAAAAAACACAGATCCAAAAACAAAAACAAAAACAAAACAACAAACCAAGAAAAATAAAGAAAGTTTTTTTAAAAGTATGCTTCAATCTGCACTCAGACTTCATCAGTTCTTTCTCTGTGGATGGATAGCATTTTTCATCATAAGTCTTTCAGAGTTGTCTTAGATCATTGTATTGCTAAGAATAGCTAAGTCTATCATAGTTGGAAAAGATGGAGAGATCTGGGCTAGAAGACCAGGCGATTAGGTGGGCTCAGAGCTGGCTGAGTGGTAGGATTCAAAGAAGAGTCCTTGCTTGGTTCTATGACCAAGAGACCTCTTGGCAAGAGGTCTCTCCAATGGAGTGTTCCAGGAAACAGCGCTTGATTCTTTGGTCTTCCACGTTTTTGATAAAGGACACAGACACAAAACTGAGAAGGATACCTATCACCCTGGGTGACAAGTCAGGATCTGAAAAAGGTCTTTATAGGTTAGAACACAGGGCAGAATTGAACGTGATGAAATTCACTCTAAAATTCTGCTGCTCTTTGGTTCAGTCTCTTGACTCCCAGGTCCTTTCCATTAGGCCAGGATGCCATCTACTATTTTTATTGCTCTAGGACCAGTAAATCTGGTGGCCTGACAGGGAAATTCAGGAACCATTTGCATATCGATTGCCTCTACAAATGAATGACCCACCCTGTGTTTGCTCACTAAACACTCATTCAGCTGTCAGCTCCCTAGGTGATGATAAGTAAGCTGGACACTTAAGTGTTATCTTTTCAGTTTCCTGGTAAGAGAAATCTGCTTATCAAAATTATTTGACACTGAGCTGATTCTTAAATCTACTTGCTGGTTCTTGAGGCTTTGCTTTGGGTAGACAAGGGAAAGAATGGTCCCCGCACAGATGGGATAAGAGGATTCCTCTGAGAGACATTTTAGTCAGGGGGATTATAGGTCCAGAGGTATAAGGGAACTCAGAGGCCATTGAGTCCAACAGCCTCATTTTACTGATGAAGAAACTGAGATCCAGGAGAAGGTTAGTGACTTGCCCAATGTCATCCAGGATAGTAATCATAGGAGATGAGAACTCTCATTCTCTCTCTCTGTCTTTCTGTCTGTCTCTGTCTCTCTCTGTCTCTCTGTCTCTGTCTCTGTCTCTCTCTCCTCATCTCTATCTCCAAGTCTCTCTGATTTCCTTCAAGTGTTAGCTAAAGTCTTACCTTCTACAAGAAGCCTTTCCTAGTCCTCCCTAATCTTACTGTGTTCTCTCTAATATTATCTCCAACTTACCCTGTATATATCTTGTTCATACATATCTGTTTGCCTGTTGTCTTCCTGCTTAGACTGTGAGCTCCTTGAGAGCAGCGACTTTTCTTTGCCTTTCTTTGAATCCGAAGAGCTCAGCACGCAGTTGGCACTTAATAAATGCTTGTTGACAGGCCCTTGGACCCTAGAGCCAGAGCTCTTCACATGTTGTCTCCTCCAGCTTTCCAAAGCCAAGGAACACCTGAATGTTTGTCAGTAATCTCCAGGAACAGGGCAAAATAGAACTAATTCATGTTTGGATATCTCTTAAGACTTTTAAAACAATTTCCTTATATACTCTTGTGAAGTGGAAACATGAGAGACTGAGGTAAGCAACTGGAGGCTGGAGATGAGAAGTGATTTACCCAAGATCACAGAGTGAGTCAGTGTCCAACTAGACTAAACCCTAGGTCTCGTATCTCTTAATCTAATGCTCTTTCTATCAAGCCAGGCTGCCTCCTTACAAGGCTGTTTTCCTCACAGTCTGCTTCCTGGTTTAAGGCCCTTTGTACTGCATTCCTGAACCTTCTGCCTGATCCTCTTCTCCTGCCACATTGATATTCTTGGAAAAGAAGCAATGTGTTAGATTGAAACGAAGAGCAAACTCAAAGTCAGAAAACTTGTTTGGAGTCCATCATAACATATATTGTGACCTTGGGCAAATCATTTCACTTTTTGAAGCCTTGATTTTTCTGTCTGTGAAATGGGGTTAATCATAGTTGCCCTGCCAATTTTTCAGTTTTGCAAATAAAGTCTTCTGTATTGAGGAGGTCTAGAGGTGAGGGGTCCTGGAATCCCAAAATCATGATACGTGGGTCCTGCCTGAAAGAATTCAACCCAAGTCTTCTTTCAGCCAAAAACCAGGTTTATTGAAGATTCACCAATATTAGCCAGACTCTTAAGGAATCTGAGCATCTGTGAGCTATTGGCTAGATTGTGAAAATCTGAGCAGTGGCTAGATTATAAGAATCAGAGCCTCTTAATGGAGACAAGATGGACCTTATATACAGAAAGACTATGAGAGGGATCTAGGAGTGGCCAAGTATTCTATGAGGTAATAGAACTCCAGGAGTGGCCAAAGGAGAACAGAGCCTGGATAGGATTAAGGGTGGGAAGTGGCCCCGGGAGACATAGGGAGGTCTAGGCTAGGTTAAGGCTAACAGATTGGGCATAGGCACAATGAAAGGCCAGTTGATGGGATTATAGCCTCAGGGGAACTCCAGAGATTTGGCCATGTGGGAAAATCCAGAGTTTTTCCTTTTGGGGGTCTAGATCCCATCCTCATCAGTATCAGGGGTGTGCTGGAGCAAGCTTGAGCTGATGGTTAAATTTTCAGTGTGAGCCTTTAAACTTCAGAAATCCCACTTGGAAAACAGGACTTATTTATCATTTTGTCCATTGTCTAGATTTAAGAAACTGATGGAGAAAATGTTAATATGCAGATTAAACTTAAAATCGTGTAGTGGGTACATTTCCCCCCCATTGTCAGTTGTCAAATATTTACCAGCATTCCCCTGTTTGTAAACCTTAAAAATGGGCAGCAAGATGGCACCATAGTGCCTAGAGCACTAGGCCTGGAGTCAGAAAGACCTGAGTTCAAATGTGACCTCAGACATTTACTAGCTGTGTGACCCTGGGCAAGTCACTTAACCCTTATTTCCTCCATTAAACAAACAAACAAACTAAAAACCCTTAAAGAGCCTACAGCGTGAGCTATTGCTATTATTATCATTATTATGATTATTTTTATGTCTACAGGATTCAATCAGCCATTTGACCCATTGCCCAAATGGTATAATTGGAACTTTTGGCTTTCTTAAGACAGAAGAGGATATCTGTGACCAGACCCTGAGAACCTGAGTTTGAATCCTTGTCCTACTATTTCTTATGTGACCCTGGGCCGATCATTTCCCCTCTATGCCTCAGTTTACCCCTCTCTTAATGTAGGGGATTGGACTAGATGGTCTCTAGTCCCAAATGGGATCCCAGTTTTGAATCCACTGCCCAACAATAACAATCTGTTGTTCTCTCCTTCTGTTCTTGTCTCTTTCTCTACTGTCATTCTGCCTCTTGCTCTCTCTGCCTCTGTGACCCTGTCTCTCTATCTCTTTCTCTAATTCACTCTCTGTCCTTCACTGTCATTGCTTCCAAGTCACCACCCTCCATTCCCTCCCACTTTGATCCTGTTTTTGCCTTTCATTGTATCACCAGCACTTGGGGTGTAGGAATTATTTCATCAATATGTGTTGATTGATTTTCCCGTGGAAGAAGAATGGTTTCTGGGGTCCTCTGTGAACTGAGGGGGTTCGCGCAGAAAACCTCTAAGCTCCTATCCAATTCTAATGTCCTTCTCTCCCCTAGATGATAGTGGCAGTGACAGTGATTCCTCCTCACATAGCTCAGAAAGATATCCTCCAGCTTCCAACAGAAATGTAAGTGGGTCTTCCAGGGGCCAAAGCAAGTAGTAGAGAAGTGAGCCCTAGGAGGGTGGGCAGAGTGGTCCAGGCTGAGGAGACCTGGCATGGGAAACAGATATCTTAGGATGAAATGACCAAGGAAGTAGGAGTAGGGAGCAGGAAAGAAAAGATAGTAAATCAGCCAATTTCCTGTTGAATGTGGGTGGTTTGAACAGAAAAAGGTAGGAGGCAAAGTGAGGTCTGAGTTGACTACTAAAATGAATGTGCTAATGAAGAGACCACAGTCCTGTTTTCTTGGGTATAGTCAGGCCTGTAATTCTGGTCTCACAAGGAGATGAGTCCCTGGGCTTCTCCCTTCCCACTCTGTGAACCACCATTACTGTCCACCCCTGCTCACATACCACTTAAATGAAACACAGTTATCCCTTCCACATTGCAACTTTCCCCATGGAGGGGGTATATCTCCAGTCAGCATAAGAAATTAAATGGGAGTTTTGGGGGAGTTTTGTGAAAGCCACAGACAACACGCAAAGACCAGCAGAAAACACAGAGCCTGTGACCAAATACGAAAGCCAAATTTTACAGTAAGGTGCTGTAAATATCCAATAAAAGAAAAAGAAAAGATTCATACTTCTTGTCTGGTATAAAGGGAGAGACAAAAAGTTTTATGTGGATTTGACAGATCGCCACAGTGTTGTGCCCTTAACACCCATGAAGTGGAACTGTGATGTGGGTGTCAGCATCTTTTTCACTGAATAATTATCCCATTGCCCCTACCCTAAATATACTAAGAGATAAAAATTTTGTGCTAAGGTCTACCCATTCACCCCATCCACAATGGGAGAAGGATTTTGGCTCCTGATTTTCTGCCTCCTTTCTGGTGTTCTTAGGCACTCAACGATATGAATTACAGCACCCTGGTCTTTCCAGCCCCTGCTTCCCGAACGACTTTGTCTCTTGAAGACTATGAGAACATAAAAGCAGCTGGTGATTATGTCAATGTGGACCCCAAGAATTGTACAAATAATGCCTGGAATTTCAGTAACTCCTTCTCCTCTGAGCCAGTGGAGTACACAGAAGTGGCTATGTGAATTCTGACAACCAAGCGGGGCTCCCTTCTCTATGAATTCTTAAGTTTGAGTTGGAAGGGGTTTCTTTCACTAATAAACACAAGGAAACCACTTAGGGCAAGAAGGATTCAGGTTAGAGGCCAGATAGAATTGTAAAGATGCTAAGACGTGGAACGTTTTATTAAAGGTGTTAGAATCCATTCCATTCAATTCAAGAAGCATTCATTAAGTGCCTATTATGTACAGAAAACCACACTGGGTACTGGGATTTCATGGTCCTTAGCAAGACTAAGCTCTATTGCAGAATGTATGTGCAGAGATAACTATGCTAGACAATAACACTGCTTGTTAAGAGAGGTCAGGCTGAAAAAAAAAAAGAGAGAGATAAACACATAGGAAAGAAACAAAAGAGGGCCACGGAGGCTTTTTTTTTAGTGCAAAAAAGAGAGCAGAAGGAAGGCCAGAAAGGAGAATAGACAAGTAGGATAGTTTTGAAAGTTGCAGGTTGAATTTATTGTATGCTGAAAAAAGAAAGTGAGCTCTGCAGAGTAGAGATTCATGGTTTTGTGTCCCTTCTTTTTCTATTCTAATATACATATACATGTGTATGTATGTATGTATGTGTATATCTATACATGTACACAAATATATATAATGAAAGTACCTGTTTTAATTTTTGTTTGCTAAGTTCAAAATAAAAATAAATATATAATACTTAGATGCTACATAAGAGCTTTTATCATATATTTTTAAAAGTTTTTCTCTACAGTACTAGGTGGAACAGTGTCTAGAGTGTTGCTCCTGGAGTCAGGAAGAACTAATGGCCTCAGATACTATCTATGTGATCCTGGGCAAGTAACTTAGCCTCTGTCTCCCTCAGTTTTCTCATCTGTAAAATGGGGGTAATAACAGCACCTACATCCCAGGGTTGCTGCGAGGATCAAATGAGATAATATCTGTAAAGTGCTTAGCACAGTGCCTGGCACATAGTAGGGGCTGGCTATATAAATGGTAGCTGCTATTATTATTTTTATTATTACTTATGCACTATAGGATTTTCAGCATAGGCATGTGTTGTGCTTTGTGAGAGGCTTCTTTTCCCTCCATCTATTGATATAGTTACTTGGCTTTGGATATTTTTGTTTTTAACACGATTGTGTTAATTGTTAAACCACCCTTGCATCTTTGAGATGGCTCCAACTAGATCACAGTGCATTGGGGCTTTTTTTTGGGGGGGGGAGGGAAGTTGCTATAATTTTTTGTGGGGATTTTACAAGTTTGTAATTTTTGTTTTAATATTCACTAATGATTTTAAAAAGAAGTCAATCAAGTTAGATATCTCACAAAATGTATGGTCCCTATATATGTCATAGAAGCTTGAGAATATCTGATACAAAATGATTTGCCAAATGTCCCTGATGAGTACAAGATAGGTGAATGAAGGGTGAGCCTTCTAGGGAGAATGGGCTAATGAGACTCTGGAATGGGCTGGCAAAGGACTTGAAAAGTCTTTCCTCTTGGCCTGCTTAACTTGGGTCCCGAGGCCACCATGAGCAACCAGCTTGCTCGAGAAGACTGTAACCAGTCCCATCCTCGGAGACCAAGCCCCAAGCCCCAAGAAAAGGGCCCTCTGTGGTTCCTGGTCGAGGCTTGGCTCGTGGGGGCCCTCATAGAAATGAAAGGATCAAGGATTCGACCAATGGAGACCCTTTCCAGAGCTCAGATTAAAATAGATCTATTCAACCAAGAGGAAGACAGCGAAAAGCCCAAAAAAGCGGAGGTGCAAGTTTTTGGAAGCAACCACTGTAGAATTAGGGCAAAAGAACTGGTTGAATGTATCATCAGATGGTATCCACCAGGCTCCCCTGACACTGCAGATAAAGCACAGAAGGCTGTTGTCCAGATGTCCATTCAGGAAAACAAGTAATAGGCAGCCCGGCTGGTTTTTGTAAATTTTATACAAATAAATTATGAGGTTTTTTTCTAAAAAAAAAAAAAGGACTTGAAACAATTGGCATAGTGGCTGGAAAGCTGACCTAAGTGAAGCAGTGAGATGCCTCAGGAAAACCCTGGAATTGGAGTCAGGAGAGATCTAGGTTTGCATCCCTGCATGGCTGGTAAAGCCATGTATCTGACCAGGGGCAAGTCTCAATTTCACTGAGCCTCAGTTTCCTTTTCCTTATAATGGGGACAAGATATATACAAAGTGCTTTGTAAATCCTAAAGCCCATTATAAATGTGAGCTTTTATTAACAATAATTAAATTCCTCTCCTAAAAGCTTGGTTTTTTCAAAATGTCTATAATGAGTATAATATTAGGAAGGATTGAAACTACTTTCCTGAGGATACAGAATTAATAAATAGCTGGAGCTATTAATCACCTATTAGCTAAAAATATTAACAATGAACAAATCATAGCATTCTATTAATTGGTAAATACTAATAATTTATTGATGAATAAATATTAATGTTTTTATTAATTAATGAACAAATCTAATCGATAAATTTCAATATTTTATAAATCAACTAACGTTAGTTAATTACTAATTTGTGAATAGCTAATAGTTTATTAATTAGGCATTAATAAAGATTAATAATGAATAAACATTGATTGTTGATTAATTAATAAATAGGGCTAGGACCCTAAATGGCAAATTAATAAATGGTTAGGCAGATGGTGCAGTGGCTAGAGTGCCTGGCTTGGAATCAGAAAGACCTAAATTCAGATTCTGCCCTAGACATTTTGCTGTGTGACCTTGGGTAAGTTACTTCACCTCAGCCTCAGTTTTCTCTATAAAACGATCCAATTGGGTATGCAGTGTGATAGATACACTGTGCTCTGAGAAATGAGAGCATATGTTAGGTACTAACAAAGAACTTTCCTCAAAATAACCCTTTAAGGTAGCTAGCACCTATTATGACTTCTGGATTATTATTGGCTGCGGAGGCGGCAGAATAATGGGGGAATAGGAGAATCCCAAAGGAACAAACATTGGTCAGTTCATAACCAGAAAGACACTTTCAGAACTATGTCGCCACCTGGTGACTTCAGGAGGAACTCCCAGCTCCAATGCTAACTTCTCTTACTTATCCTTCGGTCTCAAAGAGGACCATGACATCAGGGAGGTGATGCCATGACTTGGAAGTCAACTGAATTTAAGTGAGGCAGGGCTGTGCCAAGTCACCAGCCTCACTTTATCCTTCAGAACCGTCTGGGTCCAGTGGTAAGATGCAGATCACTACCCTGGAGTGGGTTGAAAGGAGGAGGAGGAGGATAAATGAGACACCTAAAGTAAATAAGCTCTAATCTCTCAGAATCTCTATCCCATGTTACCATTCATGCTATTTGTGTATTTTTTTAAGGTCAGGCTACTCTCACACCCGGTTATCAAGAGTATGATTTGGGAGTGGGGTGGGGAGTTGAGTGGGAGGGAAGATGAAACCTTCTCTGCCTGCCCATCCTCTCCCCAGCAAAAATTTTCCGTAACTGCAAGATGATGCCTAAAATTCCTCTAAATGGATTAAGCAGGATTAATCTGGGACACAGTCTTCTCTCTGCAGAGAGTTTAGGCTTAAAATGCAAATATTCCTGGGAGCTGTAATACATTCATTTAAATTCACACTATAGTATACACCACTTAGAGGAGGGCCTTTGCAGAGTAAACTTTGATAGAGGATAGGGAGAAAGAGGAAGGCCACACCTAGATCAGATCTAAAACACTAGAGAAAAGGGGCAATGGGGCCACAAAATAACCTGTTATAAGTTATAGAACTGTAAGATCATCTAATGACGGCATCTGAAAATCCCAAAGTTAGAAGGGACCTCAAAGCCATCTAGTCCAACCTATGCACCATCAGGACCCCCTCTATTCTATCCCCGACAAGAAGTCTTCTGGATGTCATCATGGTGGAAGATTTCTGGTGAAGGAGGACTTACTAACCCCCTAGCATCCTATTCCACTTTGGAGAAGCTCAAATTACTTGAGAGTTGTTCTTTGCATCAAGACTAAAGCTGTCAATCCATATCTTGTACCCATTGTTTCTGATTCTGGTCTGTAGGGTCAAGCAAAGCAAATCTAGGCCCTGTGTCTCTCCTGGGCTCCCAACCCTTTAAACATTAAAAGAGATTATTTCTTCTTTTTACCTCTCTTTGCTTGGACAGCAGGACCTTATTGTCTCAAAGAAGGAAGATGCCTTCTTCCCCTATTTTTGCAGATCCACCAAGTAATCAAATCAACAAGTATTTATTAATTAATTTCTATGTGCCAAGCACTGGGCTAAGAACAGAGGAGAAGAAGAGAGGCAAAAACAGTCCCTGCCCTAAAGGTGCTTACAATTCTAATAATGGAGGAAACAGCAAATAAGTAGGTACAGACAATACGTATACAGAGAAAAATGGAAGATACCTTAGAAGGGGATTGCGATAATTTTAGGTAACATAAGAATAAATTGTTTTTTGAATGTTTTATTGAATTCACTTGTTTTTTGTGTTTTTTTTAATGGGCATTTGCATATACAAATGTAAAACAGAAAGCTAGAATTATACATGAAACTTCAGACCTCTTTATTTGTAAATAGAATTCACTTCTAAATCCATACAGGCCTGGGTTTCTGTCTTTGTCTCTCTCTCTCTCTCTCTCTCTCTCTCTCTCTCTCTCTCTCTCACACACACACACACACACACACACACACACACACACACACACCCTTTGGGAGTTACTTTGTGGCTTATTGGGTTTTTTTTCTGAGATCAGGTTATTCAAATTTTCTATTCTTATTTTGTTGATCAGGATATTTTCCATTTCTTTAAGTAGTCATCCACTTAATGTAACAGTTGTGTTGACATATAATTGGGCAAAATCGCTTCTAACAATTTCCTTATCATTTGTTGCAAATTCTTTTTTATTTTGATAAGTTAATTTTCTCCTTTTTTAAAAAATAAAATATCATTATTTTCTTTCCCTTTCTTAACCCTCATCCTGCCAAGGCTAAACATCCCCAGTTCTTCAACATCCTTGTCTAGTAAGCCCCTCATTTGACAGATGAAGGAACTGAGGGCCAGAGAGGGAAAGACATTCTGCCTCTCTACACCCTACAGAGGTATAACACAAAGCTAGGTGAAGCCACATTCTCCGACTCCAAATCCAGTATTCTTTCAATAACACAACATTATCCCCTTCATAATTTTGCTGAGGAGCCATGCTAATTCTAAGACTCACCCTGTTCCTCTCTATCCGGCAGGCTCCATAGAACTATGCACTCAAGTTAGATGCCCACAAGATCCTGACTGGGGAAGCCTTCTCCATAATCACGGTATCATAGGAAGAGCACTGGATTTAGAATCAAAGGATCTGGGTTGGAATCTTGATCCTGTTACTTTTATCCTTTTACTTTCTTTTTTGAAATTTTATTGCTACTTTTTGTTTTTATATCACCTTCATTTCCTAAGCCATCTGTCCTCCCTTCCCTACTCATCCAACTACATATTCTTGCAGCAAAGAATGAGAGAGAAAAAACAGTTCAGGAAAACATCAACAATGTCTAACAGAATATTCAATATTCCATATACATAATTCCCCATCTCTGCAAAGAAGGGAGGAAGGTCCATTTCCTCAGCTTCTCTTGGATAAAGCTTCTGACTCTGCTACTTGTTACCTACCTGTATAACTGGGCCAGTTACTTCACTTTTCTACACTCTAGTTTTCTCATCTGAACACAACCCCCTATCATACTAATTAGTTCATTTAAGCCTAGGAGCAATATAATGGCCCCTCAGGTCTACATGGTTCCCCACCTACAGAAACTTTATAAGAAAAAAGTTTATTCATTCAACTGCAATTGCTCAGAGAGCTCCCAGTTAAAAAATTTCTAACATTCAGGCAGAGGTTAGGCCTTCTGTTTAACTACCTCTCCTGGTGTCTTTGTGGTGGGCGGGGGGGAGGGGTTTAGCTTCCAGAAACATCTGGGTCATGAAAGGGCAGGTTATATTATAGTGTCTGTGGAGCACCAGGTACTGGGAGAGGAAGTTGAGGAAAGAGCCAATATTTTCTCAGAACTCACTTCAGCCTGGGGCTTGTGCTCTGAGATGCCTGTAGATTTGAGCATCCTCCTCGATATCTCCCTCTCTGTCTTAGCTCAGTCCTATCTTTGCCCTTCAGGGGTTTGCTTGCCCCTTTACTATGAAAGGCATTCAGCTAACCCCCTAAGGAATTTCTTTTGGGGAAAGGAGCACTTTAATTCCAGTTCCATTTCCTTCCCAGAACACACACATACACTCTGGCCATAAAAGGGTGGGGGGCAGCAGGACATACATTTAGAGCTCCGCAAAGAAATCCAGCAAAGAAAATACAAGTGGGTCTATGTGGGAACTTCTTCCTGCAAGCAGAAGTCATGATTTATCCTTTTGCTGCACGTGTTCCCTAAGCTTGAGCCCGCTTTCCACTAGATTCTGTCTGTATTTATGGGAGAGTCTGTCATAGACTTTTGGGGGGATGTTTTGTACCTTTTTTCAATGAAAAGTACCCCAGCTTAGAGCTGACTGATTAAATGATCACCAACTAGTAGTCTTAGTGTGACACACCCCGGTGGGGGCTCCGGCTAATGGCTTTAGGAAATCACCTTCTATCCCTCAGGGATACCTGTCACAGAGTCCTGGGGTGATGTCACTTTGCTCTGGGACCCAAGACTCCTCTTCAAAAGTGAGAGTTGGGACAAGAGCTAATACAGGATACATGTGAAATAAGGGGGAAGTCAAGTTAAATCAGTGGTTTCCAAACTCAAATAGAAATAAATCCCTGAAGGCAGCATATTTACTTAGAAAAAAACAAATTAATATTGTTTATATTGTATAGGACAGCTGGGTGGTGCAGTAGATAGAGCACTGGGCTTGGAATCAGGAAGACTCATCTTCCTGAGTTCAAATGTGGCTTCAGACACTTATTAGCTGTGTGACCCTGGGCAAGTCACTTAACCCTGTTTGCCTTAGTTTCTTCACCTGTAAAGTGAGCTGGAAAAGAAAATGGCAAACCACTCCAGTATCTTTGCCAAGAAAACTCCAAATGGGATCACGAAGAGTCAGACACGATTAGAACAACCAAACATGTTATACTGTATTTTTATTTACCTTATTAAACATTTTCCAAGATAATTATTCAGGTTAGGCCCCTCTGGGGAGTTTCATGGGCTGCATGCAGCCTACCAGGGGTGAATTTGACACTTCTGAATTAGATGACCTCTACTGTACTTTTCCGTTCTAAAATCTTGATTGGCACATACCAAATGTGTTCCCTTTAGTGGCCCAGGGACACTTCAGTGGACTGTAGGGTCTGTGATTTCCTAATCTTTGGTCCTGGGCCTCTTATTTTCAGGTAGCTGAATTATATTATGCTAGGCTCAGTTCTAAAGCAATTAAAATATAGCTCTTGGGAATGAGATCCACCTATCTGCAGTCATTCAATGTAGGGCTTCTTGACCAATAAGAAGGAAAAGGAGTGGTCTCAAAGGTTTAATTAAAAATGGACAAAGACAAGAGAAGAGAGACCCAATATGACTGGAAGGAGAAGAGGATTACATATTAGTGAGCAAATGTGAAAACTGTCACAAACCGAGATTACAGGAGCCATAGGACTGAAGCAGGTCTCTGGGTACTACTGGCCATCAGTACTTACAGCATCCTCACATGAAGATGCTGGGAGGACCCTCACATATACAGGGTCACACAATGTCTGAATTGGGAGAGGCTTTAAATACAACCCTTCATTTTATAGATGAGAAAAATGAAACCGGGAGAGGGAGTGTGATTCGACTAGTCCCCCAGTCTTTCTACCCAGGTCTTCTGTCTCTAAATGCATTGATCTTTCCACTACCCCATAAAATGGATTCAACCTTTTTTTTTTTAAATAAAGCCAGGTACTGGCAGTGAAGCTCACTAATTTGATTTACAAAGCAATACATCTGTAACCAAAATCTAATTGGAAAGGGATGGGAGGGAACTTAAGGGAGAGGATTCTGTCCAAAGAGACAGGAGCTTCTTATCGTATTTAGAGGCAGAATGGCTGGTTCTCCTTTAATAAAATTCACAGCAGCCATCAGCAGTGAAAGGTCAGAGACTCATGCTCCATAGTAGCCTGTGTAGGGATAGCAATTCTCCATGAACTTGGTTTCTTCAAAAAAATCTATTTTGATAACTATAGTTCAACATGAGTGGTTTCCTTTGTAACCCTATGGATTGGATTTTATACATTTTAAAATGGTATTCTAAGAAGAGGTTCAAAGGCTTCACTAGACTGTCAGAGGGGTCCTGGTTAAGAACCCCCACACTAAGGCAAGGGTGGCCACTGTGACCACCATAGGAGCCAGAATTTATCAGTGCTGCTGACAGAACTAAGATAGTTATGTCACTCCACAAACAATAAAGAGTTCTTGCAATGAAAATATTAATTGGTTAGTTGGAGCCCTTAGTGAATCTCTACTTTGTATTATCATTATTGACCTTTTCAAAGATCACACCTGTCTCTAATCACATCAACACAATTCACAATGTCTTATTTTTTTTTCCCCTTCATGATTGCTTCAAGAACCATGGTGTTTCACAGTTGCCCAGGGTTCAGGGGCTAGGATGGATCTAGACTCCCCTGTTTTAGAATCAAGGAGATCCCTCAGGGCAGATCCAAAGGATTCAGTGACCCAAGCCTCATCGGTTACAAGCATAAGACAGGTAGAAGAGATTCAGCTCCAGGCTCCCTTGACCCAAGCTGAAGAAACCTCTCTTGTTTTCTTTTGTGTTTATGAAGTCCCTCTCGACAGGGACACGGCTTTTAATGCTAAATCATTATTATTTCTTCCCATTCACTGCTCCTCAAAGCGTTTAGAGCAGTGGTCTTTGAATCTCTACTTAGAGTTCACTGGAAGGGACCTTTGAGGTCATTTACTCCAACCACCTCATTTTACAAATGAGTCTCAGAAAAGCATATGATTTGTCCATGGTCTCATGGGTACAGTTGTAAATAGTAGAATTGGGGTCAGAACCCAGGTGTCCTGGCTCCAAAGCCAGGGCTCTTGCCACAATATGACCCTTGATTCCTTCATTTTCCCCCCTTCTTCAGAGCTCCGGGCCCCCACTTTCCCTGAATGGCTCCAGCCCCTGCCCCAACTCCTAAGGAGGGACTCATACCAGGTTCCTCATTCCCAACTCAATGTGGTACAGTTAAAAGATTGGATTTGGATACGGGATAGTAGGGTTCAAATTCCACGGGGGCCACTGACTACTTATGTGACCTTAGGCAAACCTAAAGCTCTCTGGGTCTCATGTTGTTCCACTGCAAAATGAAAGCACTAGACTGTAGTCTTTACTGTCCCTTTCAGTTCTAAATCCTGTTGTTAAAAGGTTCAACCAAGCCCCATGGTGCTTCATAGTGAGCTGATTCCCACTTCCCTTTACCCGCTCCCAAGAGTACAGAATAGTGGCTAGGAATGCTGGACTTGGAATCAGCAAATCCTACCTCAGATACTTACTAGGTCTATGACTCTGAACAAGTCATTTAGCCTCTCTGTGACTCAGTTTCCTCATATGTAAAAAAGGAGGGGCCTTGGACTTGATGGTATCTAAGTTCCCTTCCAGATCTAAAATGCTCTATAACCTTTCTAGCTTTATAAGTATAATCCTCATAATGCCAGCCAAGAGCCAACTGAGTTTCTGGTCCTTTGGTTACTGTTAAGTTTGACATTCCTCTGGAAATGTTAGACCTGGGCTGATCTCTGGTCATGCCAACCTCAGATCTGAGACAGTGGGATTCCCATCACCATTGAAGCTTGGGGTTGATCAAAGACACACTAATATCTTCTCCACTGGTACTTCCAAATGGTTTGGGGGTGAAGTCTACACATACTCTGGCAGGGTCTAGTAGGGTTATTGTTGTTTGTCCTTTGTTTTTGAAGAGACCGATGACATCACAGAGTGATGTCTTGACTCCTGCATGAATTGGATTTAAGGGAGGCAGAATTGCAGAGTCCTCAGTCTCACTCTTCCAGAGTCATCAAAGTCCAGCAGCAGGACAGAAGTCAATATGACTGGCGGTGGCCTCTGATACACTGGATAACCTTGGCATCTTCAATGTCTAACCAAGCTCCAAACACTCCATAATGCCTGCTTCAGCTGCCCTCGTGGCCTTTAGACCAAATTGTTCTCATCTGCCCATTCCACTGGGGACGACTTCATATGCTTGGGGTAGATACCCCACTAAGTCACTGATGAGTTTGAGACTTATTGGTTACCCTCAACCCAACTTAGCTTGTCTGCTGAGGTTTTCCAGGGATGTGGCCGCTAAGAATGCTACAGCTTCTTGGAGCCATAGGTGAGAGCTGAGTGCCAGGTGGACCCTAAAGGTAGATAAGCAGCCCTGAAAAGGGCTCTGCAAGACCTCGCACCAGAAGTACTAGTCCTCTGCAAACATCCCATCCAGCAGGGTAGAAAGGTTTTGAATAAAGGCCTGGTAAGAGCTTGTATATAGAGAAGCATGTCCTCATATTGACCACAGGACAATGAATTTTTTTTTTTAGCCAGAGCACTTCTCAGAGACTGTCAGCTAACCTAAAGTGGGCTTGTGATCTATTGAGGAGGGAACTGTATTGGTCAAACCAGAGATTCTTGAAGTTTTGAAATATCAGTGAAGGAGATGATGGGCTGAATCTTGAGCTTCCAGGATGGGTCATGGGAGTCAGCAGGAGCTGGACAGCTTAGGCCAAAGAGACCTGGCCACATCTGGTTACCTGAAATGCACATGTGTTTGAAGCACACAGGATTCCTGGATGTCCCTACATTAAGGACCAGGATGACCCAGCCAGCATTTCCCCCTTCAAGAGGGGTCTCTCTAAACTCCTCCTTGTCCCTCTTCCCGCTTCCACTAAGAACTGAAGGGACTATGTGTATCTGCAGGGATTCTCCTAGAGGGCTCTGGTCTCAGTGATGGCATCCTCGTTGGGTGCAAAGGAATCCTTCAGGCTTTCCTCCGGCTGGGGGCTGCTGCCTAGGCTGAGGTGGGGAGGGTGGCTGACCCGGGTGAGGAGGGTGGCCCGACGGCTAGACAGGCTGCCGTTAGAGAGCTGTCTCTTCAGGCTGGATCGGGGCTGCCCGCAGCAGGAGAGGTCACGCATCGGAGCCGGCAGCAGGTAGCTGCTAAAACACATGTAGATCCAGGGGTTGCAGCAGCTGCAGAGGTTACCCAGGAGCATGGTGATAGTGAAGGCCACATTGGTGGAGTCTACCAAAGGAGAAAGAAGCACAATAAGTCAGCCAGGTGCCGTGAGGTGTCACGGTGCAGAGTGCGGGACATGGAGTCAGGAGGGCCTGAAGTCAAATTCTACTTTAGAGGCTTACAAGCTGTGTGACCCTGGGCAAGTCTCCTGATCTCTCTCAGCCTCAGTTTTCTCATCTGTAAATGGGGATAATATCACCTACCTATAGGGTAGTTGTGAGGATGAAATGGGATAACATATAAAGTGCTTTGCAAACCTTAAAGTGACTGTCCTGTTACTTGTATTTGTTTCTCCAGCACTTAGCACAGTGACTGGCACATAGTAAGTTTGCTGCTGTTCTGTCGTTTTTCAGTCTCATCAGACTCTTCATGACCCCATTTAGAGTTTTCTTGGCAAAGACACTGCTTTTTTTTTCTTTTTGATGAAGCAATCGGGGTTAAGTGACTTGCCCAGGGTCACACAGCTAGTAAGTGTTAAGTGTCTGAGGCTGAATTTGAACTCAGGTCCTCCTGACTCCAAGGCTGGAGCTCTACTCACTGCGCCACCTAGCTGCCCCTGTTGGCAAAAATACTGGAGTGGTTTGCCATTTCCTTCTCCAGGGAATCTAGCGGATCCATTTTGTCAGGCAATAAGAAGCTAAGTAACTTGCCCAGAGCCCCATAGCTAGGCAGGGTCTGAGGCTGGATTTGAACTCTGGTCTTCTTGACTCCAGGCCCAGTTTTCTATCCACTGAGTTACCAGCTGCCTCTCAACACAGTAAGTACTTAATAATTATTCTATTTATCTATAATAATAGCATTTTAGCAGTGCTTTAAGGTTTGAAAAGCAAATATCTCATTTTATTCTTACAACAACCCCAGGGAAGGGGCTTTTATTATTACCCCCATTTTACAGAGGAGGAAACCAAAGCAGGCGAAGGTTAAGTGATTTGCCCATAGTCACACAGCTAGTAAGTGTCTGAGCCCAAATTTGAACTCAGGTCTCCCTGACTCCAGGTCCAGTGCTCCATCCACTGCACCAGTGTATTGCTTCTGCTGGCCTGCCCCTGCCTCCCCCTGTACCCCCACCCCCTTCTCTCGCTGTCTTGCTCCGTCTTTGTCTCTGTCTCTCTCTGTCCCTCTCTCCCCACCTCCCCTGCAACTTCCCCTCTCTCTGTCTCTTTCCCCATTCCTACCTACCTACCTACTTAAGAAAATCAGTTAACCTCCCTCCATCTCAGTGTCTTCATCTATAGAAAGATGGAGCTGGATCAGATGACCTCTAAAGTCCTCCTTAGGTCTAGATCTGTGATCGCACGATCCTTTAGTCTCTCCAACCCCAGCTTCCTCACCTTTAAAAAGGGGGATGATGCCGACAGGACCTCCCTCACAAGATTGTTAGAAGAAAAGATCAAATGCTCTGTGAAGCCCAAGTGCATTGTCAATGCCAGCTCCAGCCTTTTTGCCATTCTGGTTTATGAGGGACCTTGAAAGGATCTCAGGAGGTTCTTTTCCCAGGGCCTCTTGAGAGCAACTGCTGAATCCTGTATGTGCAAGCGTGCATAGTGGGATGCACATGGTACCATACGGACACAAAACTGGACAAATGTTCAGGTGCAGCAGATAGGACTCTGCACTAAGAGTCAAAAAAGCCAGGGTTCCATTCCCTCTTCAGACACTTACTAGCTGTATGAGTGTATCCAAGTCAATTTAGCTTCTCTGAATCTGTTTCCTCATCTGTAAAATGGGTATAAAAATGGTGGTCTCTCTCACAGCTGGTGAGCAGCCAATGAGATATAAGTAAGGGGCTAAACCATGATATATAAATGTTGGGTATTATTATCGTTATTCAGCCAACCCATATCTGACCAGGAATCACCAATATGCACACAGAGCTCACATACACCCCCCAAATGATGTACCCCCACTTCTGTCCAGAGCAGCAGAGATGCCTCTGAGTATTGTTCTCTGAATATTCAGCATTCCCCACATGTAGCTGCAACTTCTTTTTTCCCATTCCTTACCTCCCCCCAGACCACAAAGCTTAGGACAGAGCTAGGTTCCCAGGGTTTCCTGATGACATAAGAATGAGTGTCTTAGGACTCTGACCACAACTACTCCCTCCCTGACCCCTATTCTTTTTAAAAAAAAATTTTTTAGGCAATTGGGGTTAAGTGACTTGCCCAGGGTCACACAGCTAGTAAGTGTCAAGTGTTTGGTCTGAGGCCAAATTTGAACTCAGATCCTCCTGACTTCAGGGCCAGTGCTCTTCCCACTTCACCACCTAGCTGCCCCTTTGACCCTCCCACCCTTGAATGGCAGAAACAATGTATATTCTCTCACAAACCATGCAGTAAATCCTTGGTTGCTTCTTGGGGAGGCCCATTGGTTTTGCCTTGGAAGAAAGCTTTTCCTGTGAGGAAAGGCCAAGGGAGGGGCATGGTATCCAAGGCTCTAACCTCCCCCACCCCCAACAATACACATACCCACTTGCCTTCATCAGGAGCATTCGCATCCCACACTGACCACATCTGGACACTGAAGAAAGGAGCCCAGCAGGCAATGTAAGCGAACACAATGACAAAGGTCATCTTCACAGTTCGGATCTTCGCTCGGGAGATGGGTGCTGATGCTGCTGACTCGAGACGACATGCCCCGGCTGGCACCAGTCAGAGCCTGGAAGGAGGCACCCCTGCCCTGTGCAGCCCCTCGGCCTCTTCCTCCCACTGCCCAAGCTTGAGTCTTGCCTTTCAGGTTTTTGCAGATCTCATAGCAGATGAGGCTGTAACAGGCTATGAGTACAGCCACGGGAAGGACAAAGATGGCTAGTGTGGTCCATGTGATGTAGGCCTGAAGTCCCCAGGAGAAGCGGAAGTCAGCCCAACAGTCTAGCACTCCAGTGCCTTGGCTCACCTCCCTTAATGAGAAGATGAAGACCTGGGGGAGGCTGAGGCCAGCTGCAAGTAGCCAGGTGGCAATAATGAGAGGGTAGGCAGATCGGCTGGGCTGGTGGTGGAGGGTCCGAAGTGGGTGGCAGACGGCTAGGTATCGGTCCAAAGTCATGACCAGCAGCATGTAGGTGGAGGCAAACATGCTCAGGGCCTGTAGGTACTTGACCACCCGGCAGAGGAGGTCAGACCCCTGGAAACGGTAGGTGATGTCCCACAGCAGTTGGGGCAGCACTTGGAAGAATGCCACACCCAGATCAGTCAGGGCTAGGTGCATCACAAATAGATGCATCCGGGAACGTTTGCGACCTGGCCAGCCCAGGGCCAGGAGCACCACTGAATTACCCCCAGTGGCCAGCACCAGGATGGTAGCAAGCACAGCTATCTCCACTTTGGCCAGCTCTTCATCCCGACCCAACCAGGGTGTGGTGGCATTTGGGGGCAAGGGGGAGTTCCATGGGGTGGTGTTGACAGTCCAGAGAGAGAAGTTATCCATGGGATGGTGTATAGGAGGATCAATGAAAGGAAGAAGGGGAGGGAGATGAAGATAAGGAAGGTAAAGATGTTTGGGGGAGTGGGGGGTGAAGAGGAGTAGGGATGGGAAGAAAGAAAGATAGGAGGATAGATGGGACAAAGGTGGCTTGAAATAAAAGAGGCTGGTAAAGCAGGGAAAAGGAAGAAAAGAAATTAGGAAGAGGAAGAAGAGTTTGTGGATGAGGAAGAAAGGCTATAGAAGGGACTTAGATGGGGGGTGGAAATAGAGACAGAGTGTGTATATGGAGGTTGAAAAAGGGAAGGGAGAACTGGACATGAGCAAGCTGGAGGCAGAAAAAGCCACCCCTACCCCTAAATTCCACTTTCCCCCAACTTTCTTTGGAAGGATGTTCCACCAGTGCACCAACTCCCTGCCTCCCGAAGTGGGTATCCCCACACCTCTCTCGACCCAGCCTCACTCAGGCTGAGTCCACCTCAGGTACCCAGTGCTGCGATCCGTTCTCTGATGCTAGCTGGCAGAGCCTCCCGCTCGGGCTCTGCGGGGCTTCTTCGGGGCGGGGCTGCCCTGGACTGATTTATATATGGTCCTGGAGCAGCTCCTGTGCAGCCCCTCCTTCCTCTGGTTGGCTGCCTCAGTGAGAGGCGGGAGCGAGACTAACATCTCCTTTGCAGTATGAAAGATCGGAAAGTGAAGTGGTTGGAGTGTCAGTGAATGGGGACGCACGGATTGGGGCGTGGGGGAGAGGAGGAAAACAGAAGGTCAAGCCCAGACGCGTCAGCCATCTCCTTAAGCGCAACGCTAGGTAGCCTGCTAGACACACGAACAAGTTTTGAAAACCAAACAAATGCAGTTGTCGTATGTCACCTATGCACACGGGAATGACATATTCTCCAACAGGCAGGGATACCAGGCTCCTGGCAGACAGGCACAGGCCCCAGGAAATCGCCAATGAATCTGGAAGCGGTTGGAAGGGGAGGCAGCTCAGTTCAATAAAGTCTCTTCTGCCCTTTTGAGAAATGGCTAACATTCCTAGCAACCTCCCCAGGTGGCAGAGGTGGGCAAGAGGGATTGGAAGGGGGTGAGGTTGCTGTCCTGATAGGTCCCTACAGAGATGGGGGTGGGGTGTGAAGAATGAGATGTAGGAGGCAAGTGGTGGTGGTGTGGAAAATAAGACTTGGGAGAAGACTGGAAGGACAAAGAAAGGAGGTGTACTAGAAAGATGTTGAGGTACAGTGACCTGAGCAGGGTAAGGACTGTGAAGAATGTGTGTAAATACCGGGGGAGGGGCAGAGAATGTGCTGGGTGGTAAGTCTGGGAACATGGAAACTTCAATATATTTCAGAATGATTCTTTTATTTACTAGCTGGGTGACTTTGGCTAAAGTTCTTTGCGACTCAGTTTCCTCATATGTAAATGGGGAAAATAATCCTTGCACTTTCTCTCTAGGTTTGTCTTGAGGAAAGTGCTTTGAAAGCCATAAGGGGATATTGAAGTAGGAACTAATATTAATACTTCGAGTATCTGGGATGCATTCTATGAATACCTTTAGTTGGGGGAGGGTTAGGAGATGTCCGCGTGATGTTCAGATGATGGGTCTTTCTGTGTTCTTGTCCTTTACATGATCTCAGACTTTCACCGTTGGAAGGAACCTCTGAGGTCATTAAGTCAGACGAGTACCTGAGTAAGAATCTCCTCTGGGATACTTCTGCAAACTAATACCTCCTTCTGGAGGGAGGGCCCATTGCTTTCTGAACAGCCCATCCCTCTTTGAACAGCTCTGTTTGTTAAGTTTTTCCTTATATCAAGCCTAAATCTGCTTCCCTGAAGCTTCTTCCCATGCTCGGAGGTCTGTCTTCTAGGACTAAGCAGAGTAATACTAATCCTTCCTCTGGCAGACTTCCAAATTTTCAGCTTGCCAACCAGCCCTGATTCTTCCCTTCTATCTGCTGAAGGACCCCAGTTCCTTTGAGCAGTCCTCACATGCATGATCTTGAGGCCTTCCATCATCCTGGCTGTTCTTGCTTCTAGATCAGGGGCTCTTGCCTTAACAAAGAACATTATTTTTATATCAATGCTTATTGCCTGCCTTAACCTGGGGGAGAGAGAGTGACATTTTTGTTTGTACTAGTCTCTAACTGAAATTTCTTATTTCTTTAAATTATGAATAAAAATACCCCAAAATGTTATTCTCACTGGCTCTGAAGTCAGGAGGACCTGAATTCAAATCTGGCCTCAAACACTTACTATTTGTGTGACTCTGGGCAATTTACTTAGCCCCAGTTGCCTCCGAAAAAACAAAACAGAACAACACGTTATTCCTAGAAAGGTCTATAGGCTTCAACAGGCTGCCAGAGAGTCCATGAGATCAAAAAAGTTAGGAACCCCTGTTCTAGATGCACTCTGTTTTATCAATGTCCTTCCTAAAATGTAGCACAATCGCAGAAATTGTGTCTGTCACAGTGGGTAAAAGTTTCCTTTGACCTTGTGCTGATCAGATCATATATTGGAACCATTTTTGTCTCCGTGGGTTATCAAGACCAAAAAAGAAATGTTTTCCCTAGTGGCCAACCTTCTCACAATGAGACTCTTTACACTTAACCTGGCTCTTAGGTGGAAGACACAGAGTCTGTCACTGACTCTGCTTAAAGCTTGGTAGAACCCTCAAGAGTGTGCTCTATAGAGTAGAATAGCTTTTAAGAGAAGGAGAAAGTAACAAGCATTTATTAAGCACTTACTAGGTGCTAGGCACTGTACTAAGCGCTTTATAAATACTATCTTATTTGATCCTCACAACTACTCTGGGAGTTAGGTGCTAGCATGATCCCCATTTTACAGTTGAGAAGTCTGAGGCAGACAGAGGTTAAGTGACTTGCCCAGGGTCACACAGCTAGTAAGTTTCTGAGGCCACATTTGAATTCAGGTCTTCCTGACTCTAGACCCAGCTCTCTATCCACTGCATCACCTAGGTGGCCAAGCTACACAGTAGTGGAGGATATAAGGAAAGTTGTGTGTGTGCGTGTGTGTGCGTGTGTGTGTGTGTGTGTGTGTATGTATTTGTGTAAACTCACCACCAGGAGGGGAGAGACAGACAGACAGACAGACAGACAGAGACACACACACACACACACACACACACACACACACACTCACTCTACAATTGGTCAAATCTCACCTTTCCTGACATTGACTCTGGCTAGGGCCATTATATTATTTTCAACAGAAGCTCAGATTGCACAAGAGATTGTTAAGAATCTTCCCACTGCATGATTGTAGCCAGGCAGACTGTCTTGTCAATAAGTATAAGTATAAATGTGCCTGTTTGAATAAAATTCACAACTAAAACCCAAATTTCCAAAATAATGAGGGGGAAAAATGCCTGATACACAGTGCCTTGTAGTTATAGTCTTTTATACACATGATGTCAATTAATCTTTACCCTTCACAGGTATTATCATCTCCATTTTACAAATGACATACTGAGGTTCATATAGCTTAAATGAGTGGTCCAATGTCTACAGCCAGTGAATAGCTAGGAATTCAAGTCTTTTGATTGTATTGATCTGCCCCTCAGAAACAAACAGAGCAATTCCACCAATCAATCAATAAATGGGTTGTTGATTTTTTTTGAACACCTACTATGTGTCCATCACTGTGCTAAGTAGTATGGGAAGTTCAGTGAAAATGTAAGACATAAATCCAACCCTTAGCTTATAGCTATAATTTGAGGAGTACCAAAGAAGCCTTCACCCTTTTCCCCTGAAGCATCTCATAGCACATAGATCACAGAATTCTGGAGATCACCTAAAAAGATATGCCCATAAAAACAATAGTGAACAATATAAGGTAGGTGAATAACTGCTATAGACTCTAAATGCTGAGAGTACAGTAGAAGGAAATTGTTGTTTGTCTTTCGTTCTCAAAAAGGATCAATGACACCAGGAGGGTGATGCCTTGCAAGTGAATGAGATTTAAGTGAGGCAGGGCTGTGTAAGGCTATCAGCCTCACTCTCTCCTCCAGAGCCATCTGGGTCCAGTTGCAAGATATAGGTCAGGACGACTGGAGATAGCCCCCCGGATACAGTGGGAGATGTTGGCCTTCAAGCACTGAAGAAGTTGAGGGAAGCTTCACTGAGGAAGTAAATAGCTGTTCCCCATAGAAAAGTAGCTTTTTGACAAAGAGGCTTAGAAGAGGAAGGCTGGGAAATTGAAAGCTAAATCCTTCTGTGTCACTTCAAATTAAAGAAGTAACTGGGGAAATAACAAATGAAAGGGAAGGGAAGATTTCATTTACACAAATTCAATTAGCATGCCACTACTTCAGGAACAGACCTATTTCATAAATCAAGGTCTACCTGTATAGAACACATAGCAGCCTGCCCACCTGTTTTTAGTATAACAGTTCACAGTCACACTGAGAGAATTTGCCTTGGAACAAGGAAGATCTGGGTTCAAGTCCAGTCTCTGACATACCCTGGCTATATGACCCAAAACAAATCATTTAACCTATTGGTCCCATTCCCCCACCCCCACAATTCTCTAGGACTATAAACTATAAAACGGGATGTTAATCTGAGTTGAATAGGAGTTACCTTCCCAGGAACTCCTCACAAAGATGAAATCACAAATATGGTCTCCTTCCCCTTCCTCGCTAAAGAAAAAGTTCACATTCGTATCACACTTTGCTCACAGTGAGCTAGCAGCACAGATATTACTATCTCCATTTTACAGATGAGAAAAATGAGTCTCAGAGGTTAAGTGGCTGGCCCAGGGTCAAATAGCTTACTAAATGTCAGAACTATAATCCTGGCTCCCAAACCCAAGGCACTTTCCACTCTAATGTGTTGCTTTTCTCTTTTTCCAGCGTCTCATCATTTGGAGGGAAAGGGATGACCTCAGCATTCTTTCCTATATTACAGCTAATCCAGGCTGAGTTCCAGTGAAGAAACTGGATGATCAATTCCCACAAAGATCATGTTCTCCAAGAAAAAAAGTTGGCGACATTTCCCTCTTGCAGCCTTCTCTGGGAGCCATCACTTAAGAACGAGTTTCTCTATCTAGCTTTCCATCAGCAGTAAGCCCATCCTCTGCACAGTGCATGTGTTGCCTCCTCCAATTAGATGGTAGGCTCCTTGAGGGCAGGGTCTATCTTTATTTTTATTAATTGTATGTCCAGTGCTTAGCACAGTGCTTGGCATCTTTTGTTAAGTTCAGTTTAGTTGTATCCAATGCTTCATGACCCCATTTGGGGTTTTCAAGGTAGAGATACTAGAGTGGTTTGCCATTTCCTTCTGCAGCCCATTTTACAGACTAAGGAACTGAGACAAACATGGTGAAGTGACCTGCCCAGGGTCACACAGCTAGTAAGTATCTGGGGCCAGATTTGAACTCCGGTAGATGAGTCTTCCTGATTCCAAACCCAGTGCTCTATCCACTGCATCACCTACCTGTCACCTGGCACACAGTAGACACGTAATAAATGGTTTTTTTGGTCATTGGATTGCATTGTTCTGATTAGGTCCCTGGTCATCAGAGTCAGTATTTGCTACAAACTCTGGGATAACTTCCAAATGAATGCACGGATTATTTATCCAGTCTGCAGTTCCTCTGTCTGTCTGTCCAAGAACAGTAACCTCTGATTCACATCCCTATAAAAACCCAGGAGGAGGAAGTAGAGTTGTTGGCATTGGGGACATTATAGGGACTAATGTACCTTTTATTGCCCAGGAGCACACATTGCTGTTGCCAATGTCTTTGCATTCACTAACTTAACACCAAGAGGAAAGGGAGTCTGTCCACAGGGAATAGGGTGAAAGGGGTAGGAGGAGGAGAAAGGGGATACTTGGTTTTTTAAGTAGGCAGCTGAAAATAGAGGGATACCAAAGAGGCCCCTCAATTCCTGCCCCAAAATATCCAATAGCATCTTCCACTACTGATGTTTTTGCCTCTGAGTTCTCTCCATCTCCTCTCCATATTCTTTATATACCTAGTTCTTTTCATTAGGTACGTTACATTCTCTACAATCTTTACATTAGCTTTTTTTATATTCTCCCCCATTAGAATATGAGCTCTTTGAGGGCTGCTTTTTTCTCATCCCCTTTTTAAAAATCCCCAGCACTGGCACAGAATGAGCACTTTATGGAGGCTTGTCGACTGATTGATTTCCCTCAGAGCCAGAAATAACTTTAGAGAGCATACCCCCTCATTGTTCAGCTGAGGAAACCGAGGCCCAGAAGTTAAATGATTGTTTATACCGCCCTATTTTCATTTTTCAAACACATAATATAGCCAAGACTTTTAAAGGAAAAAAAAGAAACAAGATCCAGAAAATCATAATATAGTGAAATTAGCAATGGACATGATATCAGGAGACCTGGGTTTGAGAGATGACCCCTATTATTATATATTATATTATTATATGACTTATTAGCTGTGTGAGCCTGGGCAAATAAATCACTTTATCTCTGAGATTCTATTTCTTTATTTGGATAGTGAGGATGGAATTGTAGCATTTTAAAGCCCATCTAGTCCAACTTCCTCTTTTTACAGATAAGGAAACTGAGTCACAGGAAACAAAGTGTTTTAAAAGAAGTAAAGCCCAAGATCACACAGCTCAGAAGCTCTAGGCCTTCTGATCCTTAATCTGGAATGTCTGCCATTACAACATGCTAGACTATAGACCCCACAGCTCTGTGATGAGGAAAATGGTGTCAACCTTGAAGCTTTAAATAAGTGTGAGGTTTTCTGTTTTTTTCACCAAGCCCAGTGATTTCACTGTTGCAGGGAAATCATGAGGAAGAAACCCCCTCTACCAGTGTAGATTCGTAACTCTGCATCTAATAAGGCACTGAGAGAATAACTGAGTTGTCTAGGGGTCTTTCAGCCAGTATATGTCAGAGGAAGGACTGGAACTCAACTTTTCCTAACTCCAAGGTAAGCTTTCTATCCATTAAGAACTATTGCATCTCAAATATGAGCTACTAACATTAAAATACAAAAATTGCATTGATGGTAAATCAAATAAAACTAACATATACAATTTAAAAATTAGAGGAAAAAGCTGATTAAATGAAATTGAAAACTTGGAGAAATAATGTATGTTTTTCCCCCCAACATGTGCCTTATGAGGCAACTCAGTATTAACACTGGATAGAGCACTGGTCTGGGGGCAGGAGATTCATGTGCTTCACCAAGTTCTCTTTCAACTCATCTTTCCCTTTCTCAGTGTTTTTGTCAGGCAATATTTCTTATAGCCTGACCACCATCCTCTCCTATAAGATTTTACAAATGTGTTTATTTTTTAACTGGCTTTGTCCTTGACTGCTATATCTACTGGCAAGGAAATTAAGCATTTGATGTCTAGGATAGTTTCTGGCTTCTTTTGGATTCTTAGTGGCAGTTGATTTATGTCAGTTAAACCTTCTCTAGAAATGATAATAGTCTATGTTACTATCTATTCTTATCTATTTCATGTTTTCCATGCCAAGATGTTGTTTAAATAGGTCAGGTTGACATTGTCTCCACTGCATGCCATGTGTTTGCCTTATTTTTATTCTTAGACTTAGATACTGATTTTGATCATTACTCTAATAAGTTGGAAGTCTGATTGCTCATAGACAACTGATTTAGGTACAACTCCCACATCAGTAATCAATCATTTTCTGACTGTTAAAACCAATTTCATTTTAATGATGATATTTGATACTTTCTATGTCTAAAGCCTCCTGACTCTAGCTTTGAAGAAAGTATGCATAATCTATAGTCACTATGTCAGTAAGCATATTAGTGCCTACTACATTCCAGCATTGTGCCAAATGCTGAATTTTTATAGATGTGAGCCTTCTATATAATCTAAAAGCTTTTGACTACTCACATTTCTTACTCCTGAACCATATTTCCCAACATGCTTCCCACTTTCCTTCCCTATTGCTACCTTTGCATTGAAGTCACCACATATAAAACAGTATGTTAATTTAATTCGGAGCATCTTACTAGGCTCTTTACAAAATGTCTTGACCTTCTCATTTTCTTCAACAGATGTTGGAACATAAGCTGCAGCATTTTTTTTTCCATGGTAGTCTTCTTGTAAATGCTTATCCTGAGCACTGCAACTTAAAATGACCGAATGACCCATGAAATGATGTTTCTCATTGCCCTTGGATACACAATAAAACCAACCCCACCAACTTTTTTATTTGCCTCTCCAAGGAGAACCTTGGACCCATCCTTTCACTTAAATGCTTTACATTCTAGTTTCAGTCATTTATAATAAGAATGTCAATTTTGATATATGTCAGTCCTCCAATTTCAGTCTAGTATGTCCACTGGACAAAGATCTCCTATTTAGGGGACCAATAGATAAATTTATATTCATAGCCCTTTCTTACTACACTGCCACTGCCACTGCCCCTGCCACACAAGGTAGCTGCATAGAACCGAGGACTGCTCTGTGTCTTTCTATGTTTTCTGGTCACCTACTGCATAAGTAGACTTGTATAAATCACTTAAACTCTTTGAGTGTCAGTGATTTCATCTGACGTATCACTTTTATTTGTATTATAGATTCCTCTGAGACCCCCAAATTTTTTTAATGTTGTTTAATGACATCTCCCTTATCCTGTATTTGTGAGAAGTTGATTTTTTTAAAATTCATTGACATCTTTTGTTTTTACATGATGTACATTTTCCAATACATTTCCCCCAGAGTACCATTCCTATGAATGAAAAATGGGTAAAAAAAAAAAAGAGATAAAAAATAGTTCAGCAAAACAGCTAGATGATCCCATACTTTGTCCCTTTTTTGGATTTTCACCTCCTCTTAAACCATGTTGTTGCATTCTTCCTGATCCACAGACCATTCTCCTTGGAAAAGGGAAAAAATCAGAGTCAAAATAAATTAAATAATTCTTAATCAATATGAGTTCTTACCATTGTCTGTTAACGTCATCCTATCTATCCATGCAGTGGTCCCATCCCTTCTTTGATCTTCTTGCCTTCCAAATAGCTTTTAAAAATCCTTTTTGGGTGTCCTCAGCATTCTAAGTCAGTCAAAAATCATTCTTTTTTAAAATAAAGTTTAAGTGATTTATCCAAGTCTACTTATGCAGTAGATGACCAGAAAATAAAATTTTTATCTATATCTTTTTTTGAGCCTTTCCAAACTTTCCCCTTTTATTCTTCCCCATTCCCCCTCCCAGAGAACCATTCCATATAACAAAGATTTTTTTAATAGGAAGACAAAAAATCAGTAAAACTAAGTTGAAAGTATATGCCATTTTCCATACCTGTGGACCCTTCTCCAACCTTTGCAAAGGAATGATGGGAAGGTATCTTCTCATATCCCTTTTTGAGGGCCAAGCTTGTATTTTGTAATTTTGCAATATTCATTTTTGATTGCTTCATGGTGGCTGTTCTTTCAATTTATCTTGTTGTAAACGTTGTGTATATTGTTTTCTTGGCTCTGCTTGCTTCACTTTGCATCACTTCATATAAGTCTTTCCACGTTTTTCTGCATTTGTCATATGTACCATTTCTTACAGCACAAATATCCCATTCTGTGACATCCCTCAATTTTTTTAGCCATATCTCATTGGATATTTCCAGTTCTTTGCCACTGCAAAAAATACCTCAGCTCAATCTCGACTTGAGCACTTCTAACACAATTCTTAAAAGATTTTACATAGGCAATGTGTACTCCTTCCTCACCTCTGCCTAAAACTCCATTTAAACATGAGAACACGAGGCCTTTCCTGAACCCCTAGAGACACTAAGAATCTTTCCACTCCTCAATCTATGATACTAGAATCCCTTGGGAAGTTCTTGATTAAAATGCCAGAGCTGACCTGGAGTACCTGATGTTCTTTTTTTGTGTATGTTTGTTTTCCTTCTCTAGGTGCTTTGTTTGCCTTATCATGGACCTAATGGGAATCAGCTGGTGAAATCCAGGGGTGCTCTCATGCCAACCTGTTAATTTCCCATCAGCTGGATGGGGTCTATTCCAAGATGAGTGGCCCATTCAACATTATTGCTGTTTTCATTTTCCTCCCCAAAAAGAAGATTCTTGGCTCTGTTTAGGATGTAGATAAATGGAATAGGACTCAGGTGGGATATTAGCCTCCCCTGTCCAAAAATATCTTCTCTAATGGCTGATAGCTGAAATTTATCTATTATAAATTCATTTTAAAAATCAACATTATACCCTTATGCTAAAGCAAATGTCTTTATGGTGGTTAGTAGGCTATGTCACTGCCTCCTCTGGCATTAGCATCTCTTGGGCAACAGGGTCCTGGGACTGTGGGAGAGCCTCATAGCTGTTTCAGGCAAGGCTCTGATGATGTCTGAAAAAAGCCAAAAGTTGGAGTAGTGAACATTTTCCTTGTCCTTGGCTACCTGAGACAGAGTTGGGTAGGGTTATTTGTCTCCAAGGCATCTCTCTCACAGCTTTCCCATCTGGCCTGAAAGTTATTTACAAGCTGTTCCCCTCTTCCAACACTTCTCAAGCCAGTTCAGAATTAATCAGCTCCTGTTCTGTACCTGTTCTGTAGAAAGCCTGCACGAGAATGCTATAGGTGACCTAGTAAAAAAAAAGAATCTGCTTTTGGGGTTGGGGGCAGAGTCTAAAGGGGGACCCCCAGAGCAAATGATAAATCATAGATTTAGATATGGAAAGGACCTCAAATGCTATCTCCTCCAAATGCCTCGCTTTATAGGTGAGAAAACTGATGCCTAGGAGGGATAAATGACTTTCCCAAGGTCATACAAGTTGTTATCATTCAGCCATTTTTTAGTTGTATCAGACTCTTTGTGACCCCATTTGGGGTTTTCTAGGCAAAGATACTAGAGTGGTTTGCCATTTCTTTCTCAGTTTACAGATGAGGAAACTGAGGCAAACAGGGTTGCGTGACTTTCCCGGATCACATAGCTGATAAGCATCTGAGGCCGGATTCAAACTTGGGAAGACGAGTCTTCCTGATTCCAAGCCCAGTACTCTATTCATTGGGCCAAGTAGCAAGGATCAAAGGCAGGATTTGAACTCTGGTCCTTTGATTTCAGGGTCAGCCATCTTTCTACTAAGCCATACTAGGCGGTAATGAAAAAAAAATGACTCAGTGTAACCTTTCAGTAAAGAGGAGTAAACAGTAAAAATTGAAGACAATTTCTGAACACTGGTGCACCGAACACTTTTCAGCTGGTAGAGGAAAAAGAGGAGGAAGACATTTTCTGCTGAACTCCAGACTAGTTAAGCAGAACTGCTCTAACAATGACAAACTCCCATCTTTTACATGTATGTCTAAGTTCTAACAGAATGGGGGTGGGAGGAATCTCTGTTTAAATAATGCATTACTTTTGTCTGAAGTTTCTTTAGGGTGAGCATCTAGTTCAGTACTCCAAACTACTGGGCATTTAGGCGGGGTCTTTTAAACTTTATTTTTCTTCCCAGAAATAGCAAATTTCTGCTGAAGGGAGATGCTGAAGGCAGCACAAGCTACATAAATTTCAACTTATGTAGCAGACAGAGTTTAACCCTATTTAATGGCTTTGAAATCAATGGTTTCTTTCTTTTTTTTAATTTTTAAAAATTAATTAATTTTTAGTTTTTGACATTCATTGCCACAAGATTTTGAGTTCCAAATTTTCCCCATCTCTCCCCCCTCCCACCCCAAGACAGCGTGCATTCTGAATACCCTTTCCCCCAATCTGCCCTGCCTTCTATCACCCCCACTTCTCTTATCCCCTTCCCTTTCTATTTTCCTGTAGGGCAGGATACATTTCTATATCCCATTGCCTGTAACTTATTTCCCAGTTGCATGTAAAAACAATTTTTAACATTTGTTTTTAAAACTTTGGGTTCCAAATTCTCTCCCTCCCTCTGCATCCACCCTCATTGAAAAGGCAAGCAACTTGATACAGGTTATACATGTGTAGTCATACAAAACACTTCCATAGTAGTCATGTTGTGAAAAACTAACTATATTTCCCTTCATCCTATCTCACCCCCTGTTTGTTCTACTCTCTCCTTTGACCCTGTTCCTCCTCAAAAGTGTTTGCTTCTGATTACCTCCTCCCCCATCTGCCCTCCCTTCTATCATCTCTCCCTCTCTTATCTCCTTCCCCTCATTTTCCTGTAGGGTAAGATAGATTTCTGTACCCAATTGAGTTTGTGGGTTGAAAAGTCTGGAAATTGCTAGAGCTGCCCATGATTCAGTCCCCTGAGGACTGCTCCAGGTTCGCTGAAGCCTGGTCTTTGCCTGTGCAGCCCACACTGAACTGTGGTCCTCTCCCAGCCTGGCGCAACGGACCTTTCCCACCAACCATCCAGGTTGTTTTGGGCTGGAAATTTGTTTCACTCTGTCTTCTTGTGGGTTCTGCTGCTCTAGAATTTGTTTAGAGTCATTTTTTACAGGTTTTTGGAGGAGTTTGGGGGAGAGCTCAAGCAAGTCACTGCTTTCACTCGACCATCTTGGCTCTGCCCCTGTGGTTTCAAGTATAAATATATTAGGACATGGGATTGTAGATAGAGCTGGCTTAGTAACTCAGCACTTTTCAGTAAAATATAAACTAAGGCTGGGAGTCTTGTCTTACTGATTTATAAGCAAAGTACAAAATATATTTGGGAGTAGAGTGATCCCTGAAGTAGAGGGTTTGGATGGGAGAGTAGGTTTGTGGGAACGTAAGATGGTGGACCTGCTCTCTGAAGCACTTGCTGCTGTTGATCACCTCTTATAGGGGGCTTTTACTTCCCTTGGCCTCTGAGACACCCCAGCCCTCTGATTTCCTTATTTTTATACACATACACACACACACACATATGTGTGTGTGTGTGTGTCTATTGAATGTCTTTTTTTCTTACATTTCCCACAGTTCCTTCTGTATCTCTCTCTTCTAGAAAGCCATCCTTTGTAATAAAGAATTTTTAAAAAAGAAAAAGAGAAAAAAATTTTAGTAAAACCAATCAATACATCAAAAAACATCTGATATCATACACAGTCTTCTAGAGCTGTTCTGGGTCATATCTGCAAAGCCTTATAGGGAAGCATCTTCTCATTTCTTCTTTTGAGCTAACTTGACCTTTATAATTTCACATGTATCATTTTGGAGTGGTTGTTCTGTTCATTTTGATTCCTTTATTTTCTAATGGCTCCTTCTTCTTCTCCTTCATTGGTTCTTCATCCTTTCCCTGATTCTTTAAGATAGGTATTTTCCCAAGATTTTCTCCTTGGCCTTCTTGTTTCTCTCTACCCACTCTCAAGTGACAATCTCTGCATAGCTGAAGCCACATGTCTCCAGTCCTGATCTCTCTCTCTCTCTCTCTCTCTCTCTCTCTCTCTCTCTCTCTCTCTCCCTCCCTCCCTCCCTCTCTCCCTCTCTCTCTCTCTCTCTCTCTCTCTCTCTCTCTCTCTCTCTCTCTCTCTCTCTCTCTCTCTCTCTCTCTCTCTCTCTCTCTCTCTCTCTCTCTCTCTTCCTCTCCCTATCTTTAACTGCCTACAGGGCATCTCAACCTGTCAGCATCTCCTACCCAACATGATTAAAACAAAGCGTATCACCTGTCCTCCTAAGCCTGCCCCCTACTTCTGACTACTACTTCTGTGGGTGGCAATACCATAAGCCTAATATCTCATATTTAAAAGTTAAATATTAGCTTTTACTCTTCCTTCTCTGTTCTACTGGTGAGGGTAGGAGTGCAAACTCACCTAACTAACTATACCAAGCTGATCCCAAACCAGACCACACTTTCCACTCATCAGCTCCAGACATTTTACCTTGTAATCATGCTCATACCCCTTACCTGCCTGTTTTTCAACTATGCTACTCTGGGAACAGTAAGCATATCAAATATTACCATTGCTTCTGGGAAAGGACATGACAATCATTGCCCTGTGACTCTACTCACCATTCCTGTAACTACCCAAACCAAAAAACCCTTCTCTAGCTACCCCTTCCCTATATGAGTTATGTGCTCCTATTAGAATATAAGTTCTTTGAGGGCAGAGACTGTCTCATTTTTGTAATCACATCCCTAGCACCTAGCTCAGTGCCTGCCATTTAGTAGGAACTTAAATGCTTCTTCACTCACTCATTCATTCATTCATTCATCAATTCATTCATCATTCCCCTCTCCCTACAAGGGTCTGTCAGTTCTACCTCTACAACTTTTATCCTTGCTATAATGCTTGCATTGATTTTCTAATCCCATTACTGATACCCTAGCATACAAATTCCCATTGTAATAACCTCCTACTTCCATATTTCCTAGCCTCCTACTAGGAATTCTCTGTTAAAATCCTTCCAAGACTCCCTATTGCCTACTGTGTAAAGCTCAAACTCCTCAGATGGGAATTGGGCCTCCAATTCCTTGGCAGCACTCCACTTCCCAGCCATATCTCATAGTACTTCTCTCCTTGTGCTATAGGGTCCTTTCTCCATTCTCCATTTTTTCTTACTTTGTTATATTTGTATGTTAATGTATCCCATCTTCCTATTGGACTATGAGCTCCATTAGAGCAAGGATCATGGCTTAGCTAAATGTTGTATCTCCTCCATCCTCTAGCAGAACATTTAATAAATATTTGTTGAAATGAGTTGACTTGAATTTGAATTGAGTAGCTTAAATGCTAAGCTAAGGATTTTGAACTTTATTCTGTAGGTAGTGGGAATTCATTACAGATTTTGGAGGAGAGGGACATCATAATGCTATTTTAGGAAGATTAATCTATCAGTGGCATATAGGCTTGATTCAAGAGAGAGATAGGGACACAGAGAGAGGCAGAGACAGACAGAGAAGAAAGACAGAGAAAAACAGAGAGAGAAACAGAGACAGAGAAAGAGACTTAGTGGAAAATGGAGCCATTGAGAGCTTCAGAATAACATCACCAGAAGATATTGGTGGTCCTGAAGTTTTAGAGGCATGTGTTTTTCTTCCATATGTATGTCTTGGCCAAATATTCTCCCAAAATTTATACCTTCCATGGATATGCCTTGGCCACATTTGACACCTATATGTGCTTCTCCACACATTCCCTAAATGTGTTCATTCTTCCCATTGATGGTATGTGTATTTGTGGGAGAGTATGCCATTGGTTTATGGAGATGTTTCATGGTTAATTTTCTTACTAGCCTATTACATGAAATCTCCTTTTTTAAGTTAGTGTGTCTTCAGGCTGATGAGTGAAAGTAAATACATCAGTGGGGGCTCGTAAGCCATGATTTTGAGTGAACACTGACCAAAAAGAACCTTATACTTAGAGTACCTTTTTTGGGGGACCTATGTTTGACTCAGGATAACTCTAAGTGAAGCTTCAACAAATGCAAAGTCATCAAACTAAATTCTAAAGTGCTGAAGGGAGGGAGAGTAAAACAGGATGAGTCACCAATAGGCAGCATGGTAAAGCAGAAAGAGTATAGACTCGGAGTCAGAAGGCCTGAGTTTCACTCCTGGCTGCTATATTATCAGGTGTGTGATTACGAACGAGTCACTTTATTTCTCTGGCCCTCATTGAATCCTAGATTTAGAACTTGAAGTGACCTGAGAAGGGATCTAATCCAACCCCCTCACTTCACAGACCTAGAGGAAGTAAAATGATCTGCCCAGGGTCACCCAGCTCTTCAGTATAAAAGGAAGGATTCTCTAAAATGGGGAATGATACTTTCACTACTTGGCAAGATCATTGTGGGGAAAGGGATTTATAAAATTTAAAGCACTTTATTGATATTATTAATATTACATTATTCAATACGTAATATTGGATTTTATATATTCAACAATTATTAACCAGAACCTTCTAGGAGGTGGTGAGTTTGGAGGTGATGACTATAGATTGGCAGAGACAAAGGCCCAATCACTTGGGAGGGTAAGGGGTAACAGGACACTTTCATTCTGTTTTGGAACCAAATGAGTAAGTTGGGTAAAGAGCATGAGCTCTTTCGAAGGGTGATGATTTGGCTGGTGTGGCTATTGTTTCTCATCCTATAGCAATTACAGGTTGTCTCTGCTCCCCTCGGGCAATGGATTGAAGTAGGAACAGGTATCAGTGCAGAGCTCTTGGGTTCCTTGCGTCCAGTATTTCCAGGGGCCCTGAGCTCCATTTGAGTTCCACGCTCTTAGACTGTCCTTTTTACATATATTAATGTGTTGCCATGTAAAGTAATGAGTACCCAGGTGAGTCACTAGACATGTTTGAACAGATGCTGAACAAAGGATCAATCATCTGTCAGAGGTATTCTTTCTTTGGCTGAGGGATGAGGGTGGTGGTAAACTAGATGACTTTTGAGGTTCCTTCCACCTCGGAGATTCTCAGAAGTGAAAAGACCACATCTCTCTGGCCCTGTGGCTTTCCTGGTAATAAGTCTCCCAGAATGCCTGGACACTTGAGAGGAGGAGAGGGAAATCAGGACGCTCTCTGTAAGCCTCCCACCAAAGAAAGGTCACAGTATCCAGACCTATTATTCACAATATAAGCCTCACTTTTCCCCCCTTCTCTCCAAAATTAGGCATCTATAAAACTCAGATAAGGCCTATAACTGATGTTATTAGATTTCATTGTCTAGTTATCTCTTTTTTCCCCTTCAAAGAAAACTCATTTTGTGAAGGAGGATGGTGGCCTATATTCTGACCAATATGGTAAATCATTGAAAAAATAACTGAGCGGAATGTTTTCAAGTCTAGAGACTGGGCCAACCTCAAGCAAAATTGTAAAATAAGTTTGTGGTTGGCACCTTCCTGTGTGTCGGGATCATACCCAAGGTATTGCAGTGAGGTGGTCCCATCCATGGAGCACTGGACCTGGACTCAGGATAGCCCCTAGTTCAGATACAGCTTCAAACATTTACTAGGTTTATGACCTTGTGTCCGTCTAACTCTCAATGGAGCTTCTGTTTTCTCATCTGTCAAATGGAGATAATAATAGCACTCACCTCTCAGAATTGGTTTTGATGCTAAAATGCGATTACTATTTCTAAAGCATTTTGCAAACCTTAAAGCACTATATACTTAAAGCAAGACCAATAATAGCTAATAATAGCTAACAGATACAGCCTAATACAGCAGAAGTAGCATGAGCTGAGAAGTCAGAGGTCCCAGATTCAAATTCTCTTATCAGTAAACTGTTTTGTCTTGGAAAATAAATCAACAAGCATTTATTAAGTTCCTACTATATGCTGACATCTTTGAGCCTCAGTTTCCTCATCTGAGGACTAGATGATGTCTAAGCTTCCTTTGCCTGTAGACCTATGATTTATATAGTGCTTTATGTTTTACAAAGTATCCTGTAAAATTTTTTTATAAAGTATTATCTCATTTATGCTTCATAACAACCCTGTGAGGTAGGTCCTTTTATTATCTTCATCTTACAGATGAGGAACCTGAAATTGAAGGCAAGTAAGTGAGTGCCCACGGAGGGTCACAAGGCACAATTTAAACTCAGGTCTGCCTGCTTTTGTCTATCATCTACACTACACTGCTTGTCAGGAGCTGTAGCTGAGTAGGTGTCATGAGTATGGCTTTCCCTGTTAGGATATTAGGGAGTTGAAGGTAGTTTGGTTGGATGGTTTCCACACAGTAGAGGACAGAGTCATCCTGAGAACCAGATCACTAACTGCGAATAGCAATTGTAGAGATAGAGAGGTCAAAGCAATAATTAATGTCTGAAGCAAAGACAAGGGCAAAACTGAACAACTAAGTCCAAGGAGAGGGGAGTGGGGGGTCTCAAGATTCATGAACAGGAGCTGGGCTGCAGGAGATTAGTACTGAGGTAGGCAACAGGGTGCCAGCCAAGCCAATCAAAGAGTTCTTTCAATTTGTCCCACACCCTCAACCATTCTGTGGGCACATGAATGTTTTCTGCTTTGCTGGATTCCATGAGCTCTTGCTCTCCAGCTTCTGCTGAATTCATTTCATCTGGCAAGCTGACCTCATTTTTCTCTATGGCTACAAACATCTCTAAGCCATGGCAGATCCTGCCCTCCTTGGGCAATCCAGTGCCCATACCCCACCACAGTCCCCCTTCCCTGGGCAATGCCTGAGGATCCAAATTACCCTTTTTCTCCTTCCCAGTAAAACTCTCACTGCTCAAGTGTCCAGCTCTCAGCCATTTGTAACTGGAGAAAGCTTATCTGGGCAACCTACTCACAGTAAGAAGGCCTGGACATGCAGTCGGGAAGACCTGGGCTTGAATATCACCTATGACATGTGTACCCTGCTGTCAAATGAGGAGGTTCCATCTGACCTCAAATGCCCCCTCTAACTCTAATTCTATGATCCTGTGATAATTGATACCAGCATAAATGTGGAATAGGGCATGGAAATAGGAGTCAGGAGCACTGGGTTCTACTTTGGTTTCTGCCGTGAAATAGCTGTGTGACCTCTCTAGCCCCATTGCTCAACTCTACTTCCCTCATTCCCTGGCCTCTTTCAAGACCCAGCTCAAGGACCCTTGCTATCGTCGAGTCCTTTCGGTCATGCCCAACACTTCATGAGCCCATCTGGGGCTTTCTTGGCAGAGATACTGGACTAGTTTGTCACTTCCTTCTCCAGCTCATTTTAAAGATGAGGAAACTGAGGCAAACATAGTTAAGGGACTTGCCCAGAGTCACACGGCTAGTAAGTGTTTGAGATCAGATTTGCACTTAGGAAGATGAATCTTCCTGACTCCAGGCCTAGCACTCTATCCACTGTGCCACCTGGCTGCCTACACTTGGCACATAGTAAGTGCTTACTACATGCACCTGTTGACTGTTAAATGATTGACTCCCAGGGCTTGGCAATTCTGGTCATCTTCTTCTTGACTCATTCCAGTGTATATGTCCTTTCTAAATTGCCGTGCCAGAACTGAGCAGAACCCTCCCAAGAACAGAGTGGATGCTGTTGTTACTTCAAAGTTCATTGTTTATTTCATCCTCCCAACTAGACAAGTTCTGGTTTATGATTGTGATGGAATACTATCATGCTACAAGAAATGACAAGCAGGGTGCTTTCAGAAAAACCTGGACTTACGTGAACTAATGCAAAGCAAAGTGAAAGAACCAGGAGAACGTGGTACCCTGTAACAGCCACAGTCTGTGATGACCAGCTGTGAATGACTTAGCCATTCTCAGCAATACAATGATCCAAGGCAGGGGTGGGGAACCTGCAGCTTTGAGGCCACAGGTAACCTTCAAGGTCCTTGGGTGTGGTTTTTTGACTGAGTCCCAGTTTTACAGAACAAACCCTTTTATTAAGGGGATTTGTTCTGTGAAGTTAGGATTCAGTTGAAGGGGCACACTTGAGGACCCAGAGGGCCACATGTGACCTTGAGACCACAGATTTCCCACCCCTGATCCAAGATAATTCTGAAGGACTTATGATGAAAAATGCTATACATCTCCCAAGAAAGAACTGATGGAGTCTCTATGCAGATGAAGCATACTTTTTAAAAATATCTTTCTGTTTCTTTTCTTTTTTTGTTTGTTTTCTTTTACAACATAAATAATATGGAAATATGTTTGCATGACTGCACATTGTATAACCTATATGAAATTGCTTGTCTTCTCAATGAGGGAGAAGAGAAGGGAGAGAGGAAGAAAATTTAGAACTTATAATTTTTTTTAAAAAGACTATTAAGAAATTTTACATGTAATTGGAAAAGTATTTTTAAATTAAGCCCCCGCTCCCAAAGAATAAGTCATTTCCTACCATGGCTTGAACAGGCAAATAAACAATTAAGAAAAGAAATGGCAACTATGCTACCTGGCCTATTTGAAACTGAAAATATATATGACTGTCTCGAAAAGACAGCAATGATTATGGCCTTGTTAGTTGAAGTGAACTGTTCTGACTCAAAAGAACTCTGTTCAGAAATTCTTTTTGAAACTGAGGATGAGAACAGTTTAACAGATGTCACCATACCCAGCATTAAGCATCTCAAACCAGAGGGGAAAACCAGACAAGATTAAAAATTCAGACAGTATAATGAGCAAATAGGTCAAAAGGGAAGACATTTTCATAGGTTTTACGGCATCTGACATTTTCCCCTGGTGTCTTATGAAATTCAAGTTTTTATGTATCTTCCAACCATAAAAATGATGTCATTTACTGTTGTCTATATATATATTGTATGTTTTGTTAAAAATTGTGTCTAAAAGGGGGCTTTTTATTGCACTTCACCCATTGCCTTGACCATTGACCTATTCTTGCTGAATAGATACTTTTAGAATCAAATTTGTTGGCATCCTTCTACCATATAAAAAAAGTCACGTTCTATTCAAATTCCAATTTAAGAGATATTCAACTTATTTTTAAAAAATAATAGTTTCCTAGTCTCACCCAGGATTACACAGCTAAGTGCCAGGCTTGGAGCCAGGAAGACTCATCTTTCTGAGTTCAAATCTGGCCTCAGACACTTACTAGCTGGGTGACAGTTAAGTGATTTGTGTGCAAGTCACTTAATCCTGTTGGCCTCAGTTTCCTCATCTGTAAAAGGAGCTGGAGAAGGAAGTGTCAAACCAGTCCGGTATCTTTGCCCAGAAAACTCCAGATGGGGTCATGGAGAGCCAGATGCGACTGAAATGGCTGAACAAAAGCAACAGAGGATCTGAGGCAAGATTTTAAATTCACATTTTCGTGCCTCCAAGACCAACATTCTAGCTACTGTGCCAGCTAGTTATTTCTTCTGTGCTATTTTTGTATGTTATATTGCAGACGTCTATACATATATGCACATCATACATGTGCATTAACATATATATACTCACAAGTCTATACATGTATGTGTAAATGTGTATGTGTATACATGTATATATACATGCATAGGTGAGACATAGAATATGCATATGTTATAAGTAATAAAATCTATAGATCTAGCTATCTATCCAAAGATTGTGTATAGAGACCACTTAAAATGATAAAGTAGAAAGAAATAGCTACGCTTCCTCAGAGGCAATTCGGCGGAGCAGCGGTTAGAGTGCTGGTCCTGTAGTAAAGAAAATCTGAAAAGAACCTCTGTCAGAGGTTCAAGGTCAAGCACCGCTGTCTGCCTCATTTTTGCCATCTGTAAAACAGGAATAATAACAGCACCTCCCTTACAGGGTTGTCATCAGGATCACATGAGATAATATTTGCAAAGCCTTCAGCACAGTGCCTGGCACATAGTAGGTGCTATATAAATACTCATTCTCTTCCTCTTCCCTCTCCCTTCCCAGTGCAGCTCCACCCACAGCCCCCAACTGCATGAGCACAGATCTCAGACAAGGGCCACCCCAAGCCGTGATCAGAAATCCAAGTAGAAACCACAGCGGATCATTTTTCCAGCACAGGCTCACAAATTCAGCCCACAGGAAGTGATCAGGGCAGAAACTATCAGGCCCCGGAAGCAGAACAAGGGGACTGGGATCTCATGTTCAGCCCCAGGGCACAGGGGCTCCAAGTCCATAGCTCTAACCTTGGAGACGGAATCTTAGGACTCAGCCTCTCCAGGCAAAGAACAGGTCCCCAGCTGCTGTGGGGCTGGCCCTGTAAGCTGCTGGGAGCCAGAGAAGGTGGGCGAGGACCTGACAGTCCCTTCTAGCCTTAACCCAAAGTTCCAATCAGAGAAGTAAGGCTGGACAAATGAATAAACAAACAAACAAAAAGCTATTTTGATGCCTACCTCCCAGCACCTGCCTCCGGGCTTGTTGTAAGAATTAAATAAGACCATAATTGTAAAGTGCTTAGTGCGCTATATAAATTTTAGCTACCAGGATGATGCTGCCAGGGATACACACTATGTGAACCCAGAAGAAAAGAAAAACTCTGAGACATCTGTAAGCAAAAATTCGGAGAAAAACACAGCTTAGCCACAAGCAGAGTAAGACCAGCAGGATGGGGAAAGGTCTGAAGGTCGTGGCATATGAAGGCCAGTCAAAAGCATCGGGAATATTTAGCCAGAAGAAGGGAAGACATAGAAACAAAATGAGGGTTATTTTCAGGTAGTGGAAGAAGGGTTAAGCTTGTTCTCTTTGGTCCCAGAGAGCAGAATTAGAAGTAGAAGAAAGTTCCAGAAGGGTAGATTGAGACTCGGTGTGAGGACCAACTTCCTCACAGTTAGTTAGACTCAAGTGGAAAGGGTTGCCTAGAGAAGTAGTGGTTTCCCCCTTCCTAGAGGCCTTCAAGAAATGTCATATGGACGCTTGCTGGGTATGTCGTAGATTCTCATTCAGGCAGAGGTTTGATCAGATGACCCAAGATGCCCTTTCCAAGTCCACTATTCAGCGATTCTGTGCAATATGGGACGGCAGCTCAAGGAAGAGATTGCAGGGGTGGCCATAGTGATCTGGGGGCCAAGCTTCATAGAATGCAAGAAGCCGTGGGGGTCAGGGAAAGAAGGGAGAAGGGAGAGTCTAGAATGAGAAATGGGAGAGTCATGGACGGAACCTCAAGGGACCCCACCTTTCAGGGGCAGGAGAACAAGAGGCCAAACTAAAAGGGGACTGGCTGTGGGATGGTTGCTCTAAGCCTCTGCCTCTCCTTTGCTCTGCCTGAGCTCATTCACAAGATATTAGTTTACATGCGGCAGCTTAGCTTCTGGGTCACACCTCATGTGTTCTAATGAGGGCCCAGAATTACAGCTGTATGTCAGGTAGAAGAGAAGTGTTTATTCTGCCAGCCAGCGGGTGCAGGTTAATAAACATGGATGTCCAAAACCTATTCTCAGGTTTCAGGGTTCTGGGAGACCCAGGTACATGACCATCACCAGGTGCCATTTGAAAATTTCATTAGGTGTCTTCAGGGTTTTTCACCTATTTGTTAGTCCCTGGTTCGACCTGATTATACCTAGCAGGTAACTAGAGACCTGGGGAATAAGAAAGCCCAGCAGAGACAGGACTTACAGATAAGGTCTGCTCTGGGCAGGCAGGTACTGATTCTTTCCAGGCAGGGAAAAGAAGGTATCTCCCATTTCATAGGTGCTCTCCATGTCACCATGAACAGGGATTACAGAGTATATTGGAGTAGAAACCAAGTCCTCCCAAACAGTGGTGTTACTTTAAGACCCTTCTCTGTCCTCTAACCACTTCCTTATGAAGAAGGAGGCATCTGTTTCTTGATTTTACACAATGGAGAAAGTGAGGCCAAAGAGAAGAAAAGGCTTGCCAATGGTAGAGCTGTATTCATGGTCCAAGGTTTTCCCATCTGGTGTGTCCTATATCTCTGGCACTAAATCAGCCTGCAATTCTTGTTCCCTTCCCTCTCCCATTCATGTTTCACACTCTCCCTTCATGCATATCTCATTTATCCTTTACTAGATTGACAAGAGTCCTCTGGTGTATAGGGTGGAGGTAGGGAGTAGGGCAGGGAAAATATGGCAAGGGAGTTTTCTAGGTTATGATGGGCCCTTTCTTTGTCTTTAAGTAGGACCACAGAGTATTTAGGAAAATGATTGGGGTGGAGGAAGGGGAGCAGGAAGGGAGAGCAAGAAGGGATGTTAAACTGAGATGTTGCTCATTTCCTCTCATAACCCTTCTTTATTACTCTGAGGGGAGGGAGATAATTCTATCTTCAAATGGATCTGTGATCTCAGGAATTCTCTCCAACAACATATATCCCAGCCCAATCTCTTCCAGCCCATTCTGAAGGATTCCAGTCCATATCCTCTATAAGTTTGTCATGAGGGTATAACAGATGTGCTAGAAACCTTCCTCAACTTGGACAAACATTTTGCTTGCCTGACGATACCATGGAGCTTTCTGGCTGTCCATCTGTCATCATTTGCCCTAGCCACTTGACTAGCCTGTCTTCCTTTCTTGTACTCTCAGACTAATGTGAGAATTTGATTTACCTGGCCAGTTGATCTAGCTAGTAGCTTTTATGCTAAAAATATAGCGTGTCATAGTCAGGGATGTACTGGATCCAACCCTTAAGGGTTCATGAGAGGTGATTTAAATTTTCAGTACAAGCATTTATTCCTCAGAAATTGGCAAACACTACAAATCTAGTCTTGATTTATTGTTTTGATTATATTGATGTAAGAACTGATTGAGAAAATGTTAATATAAAGATTAAACTTAAAAGCATGTCATTGGGAGGGGGGAGCTGGTTGTTAAACATTTACCAGCACACCCGTGATCACAGTGGAAAAACACAGGCTTTGGAATCAGAGGACCTAGGTTTGGAGTCAAGGGGTCCCAGCACTCCTGGTTGCTACCTGTATAATTTTAGGTAGGTCATTAACTCCTTCTAGGCTTTGGATTCACCTATGAAATGAGTGGGTTGGACAGTCAGGGTGGGGAACCTACAACCTTGAGGCCACCTGTGGCCCTCTAGGTCTTCGGGTGCAGCCTTTTGACTGAGTCCAAGTTTTACCAAACAAATCCTTTTATTAAGGGGATTTGTTCTGTGAAGTTTGGAATCCGTCAAAAGGTCACACTTGAGGACCTAGAAGGCCACATATGACCTCGAGGTCACAGATTCCCCACCCCTGGGGTCTCCAAGACAATATTCAGCTCTAAATCCTACAATGCACAGTCTTTGGCTCAAAAGGACCTGTCAGGTGGCAGAAACTTTTACGAAAGCCAAGGGCTGCAGTGGAGAAAAGGGGACTCGGCAGCAAGTTGTAATGACCTCATACTCACCTTGAAATCAGAAGATGTGTTCTGAGTCCCATGTCTACTATTTCCTAGCTGGGTTCATGGAGTCATAGCTCAAGAGCTGACAGCTACCTCAAAGGTCATTGAGTCTAACCTATTCATCTGACAACTGAGGAACTAAAGCTAAGAGAGAAATTAAGTAAGTAACTTGCCCAAGGTCACACGGTTAGTAAGGGACAAAGCCAGAGTTTGCACCTGCTGCTCTAATTCCAAACTCAGCCCACTTTCCTCTGTGATGATGGGCAATTTGCTTTAACCTCTGTGAGCCTCAGTTTCCTCATTTGTAAAAGGGGATAATAATTATTGTGCTATTTTACTAGCTTGTCATGAGGAAAGCACATTGTAAATTGTAAAGTGACACAAATATGTTATGATGATGATGATGATGGTAGTGACGATATCATCTAATAAATGAAGGACAGAGATCAACTTCATTTTTTTTTAATTATTATGGGGGCAGCTAGGTGGTGCAGTGGATAGAGCACCAGCCCTGAAGGCAGGAGGACCTGAGTTCAAATCTGGCCTCAGACCAAACACTTGACACTTACTAGCTGTGTGACCCTGGGCAAGTCTTAACCCTAATTGCCTAAAAAAAAAAATTGTTAAGAACTAGAAAATCATCAATAAACATAAACATTTCCATTCAGAAATAAGGCCAGAAAAAGGATTGTATATGAATCTATGAATCTATTACATACAGCTTGTTTATTGTGGTAAAGCAACATTGTCCTGCTTGCTCTGTCCTTTTCTGTTCCTTTCTGTGTATTTCTTTAAAATGTTACTTTACACCATCACAGTCCCTTCTCTCCTCCAGCAGTGCTCCACGCCACCCAAATAAAAGCCGTTTCTTATATCAAATAAATGTAGTCAAGAAAAACAAATTTGTTTTACTGGTCATATATGTCTTGTTCTGCATCTACAGATCATCATCTCTCCATTAGGAGGTAAGAGGTCTGCTTCATCACAAGTCTTTTGTAATGATAACTAATTACTGTGTTGACCAAAGTTTTAAATCTTTCAAAATCATTTTCCTTTACGGTATTGTGGTCATTACATAAATAGTCCTCCTGGTTCTGCTCTCTTCATTCTGCATCAGTTCATATTTCTCTTCCCAGGACTCTCTGAATCATTCCCTTCAGTCATTTCTTATGAAACAATAATATTCCGTTATGTTCACATAACATAATTTGTTCAGCCATTTCCCAATTATTAGGAACCCACTTTGTTCCCGGTTCTTTCCCACAGCAAAGAATACTGCTATAAATATTTTTGCACGTATAGGTCCTTTCCCTTCTGTCTTTGATCTTTTTGGGGTAAATGCCAGTAGTGGTATTACTAGGTCAAACGGTAGGCATCATTAAATGTCTTGGGTATAGTTCCAAATATTTTTCCAGAATGGTTGGTTGGACCATGGACCCTCTTGAAAACGTCATTTTTCCTGTTTGTCATCTCGGCCTATCGATGGGTATAAGATGGAATTTGGAGCATTTTTTCCCCTGGAGCTTTTGATGACTTGGCTTTCTTCTTTTGGGAACTATCTGTTCATATCATCTGAATGAGGGTAGCCCTACTACTCCCAAAGCCTTGTTTCATGTCCATGATGGTTTTACCATTGCTTCTTTGCATCTGACATTAGAGCCAGATGACAGCCTTAGTTCATTCATTTCACAATGTAGTCATTCTAGTGAACCTCTGTCACCCCCCAGCCTCCTTCCTCCACCCTAGAGAGGTGACATCCCATACAGAGCAATAAGATCTCTGACAAAGAGGACAAAAGTGATAGCCCCTTGGACCAGAAATGCATCTCAAGGTACCTCTGTAGCTTGGAGGCTGATGCTCAAAGTTAGGTTGGTTATTTTTTTTCTATTTTGTTTGTGTGTGTTTGCTGGATTGAAACCTTCATCTAGACAGCGTGTCTGTGTGTGTGCGCATGGGTGCTCTTGAGCACTATCTTTTCCTGAATAATAGCTAAAACGCTGGAGAAAGCTGTAGGCGGGAAGAGATCAAAGCTTCCTCTCTGCTGGCTCTTCAGGGAGTCTGGTGTGCTTCAGGCTGATTAGGCTTCTCACAGCATGAGGATAAAGAGATGGAAGAGGAAGGGTAAGAAGCCTAAGGAATGCTCCAAGAGCAGTCTTTAAATATGTAAAGGGTGGTGATGTGGAAGAGGAAGATTTGTTCCCGGTGGTTCCAGAGGTCAAAGGCATCCTGAGATGAAAGTTACAGAGACGCAGATAGTGATTTAATATTAGGATGAAATCCTTGAGAATCAGAGTTACGTGATAACAGCATGGGCTGACTTGGAACATAGCTCATCTCCATCAAATCAAGCGTTTGGTAGAAGTTGGGTAACCATCAGCTAGGGATCATGGGTCCAGGGTTAGAAGGGACAGCAGAGAGGACCTTTAGCAGGGAATCCTGAATGGATGAAAATTAGACTAAATGACTAAAATTAAGTCTAGAACTAGAAGGGCCCTCAAGACAACCCTCCCATTTTACAAGTGAGGAAACTGAAGTGGAAGGAAATGAAATGACTTGTCCAAGGCCACTCTTCTGAGATAGGATTTGAACTTCTGAGTCATTTCTCTTTTCCCTGTACCATGCTGCCTCCCCACTTAAGATTGCCTCCAAATCTAAGTCTATGGTTTTAAGATTCCAGAATAAAGTCTAAGTTATCACATAAGGCCTTAATAGCTAACATTTACATATGGCACCTACCATATGCAAGGCACTGTGCTAAGCACTTTACAAATATTATCTCATTTGATCCTCACAATATTCTTGGGAGGTAGGTGCTATTATTATCTCCATTTTACAGGTGAGGAAACTGAGGCAGAGTCTGAACACAAAGTGTTCAGTAAGTGTCCAGTAAGTGTCTGAACTCAGGTCTTCTTGACTCCAGGCCCAGCGCTGTATCCCCTGTACCACCTTGTGGCTACCGCTCCACCCAGGTGCTAAGACCGTAACTTTATCTCTGATTATTTCCCAACATAAGACCATAGCAATCTTTGAATGCCCTTCCCCTTTTGTCCCTTAAATCTCTCCAGATCCTCCTCATCTTTTAAGGCCTAGCTTTAAGTACAACCTATTCCATGATGCCTTTTTTTATTTTACCAGTTTGGAGTAAGCTCTCTGAGATCCTGGAGTACGCTGTTAGTGCCATTAATTTGGAGTTCTTCATCATAACCTTACAGACTCTTAGTGCTGACAGATGAGGAGACTGAGTTCCACAGACAGTAAGTAAGTTATTCAAGATTATTTAATTTTTTATGTGTATATGTGTGTGTGTGTGTGTGTGCATGTATGGCTTGTGTATATATGGTTTTTCACATATATAAGACTTCTGCCAAGTTATAATGTAAGATCTTGGAAGAAATGATGGAATGGAAAGACCTCTGAACCTGAAATCAGGAGACTTGGGTTTCAATCTCAGCTCTAATACTGATTAGTTCTATGACACTGGATAAATTTTGGGATTATTAGATAAGACCCAAAAAGGACTTTCGAATTATCTAGTCCAGGGATCAGAAAACTATGACCCCCTGCCAAATCCTGTCTGCTGCCTGTTTTTGTATAGCATTCACCATTCTCTCCATTATGGTCAACTATCTCTGAACAAGTAAGCAAATAAACAACCATACCTGGTCATTTTAAGAAGGAAAGGATGCTAAAAACTGGAGAACCCAGGAAAGAATATAAAAGGATGACGAGATTCTAAGAGGTGGATTTGAAGAGGGAGTCTTGCCTTCCGAATATAGAGGCAATTTTACAAAGAGTCAGAGGTAGGTACTGGAATATCAGGTACATGTAAGGAAGAGATTATAGGCCTGTTTGACTAGAACTGAGAGAAAGGTGGAATAATATGAAATAAGGTTGGACAGGTAGGTGGGAACCAGACTATAAAGGGATTAAATGCCAGGCTGAGGATTTTGCATTTCTATCCTAGAGTTAAAACGGAGACATTAATTTGGAAGGAGTTCCTATGTCCAGATTTCTATCAAATTCTCCTTGGGGCTGATGAGTTTCAGTCTCAATCTAGGCCAGGACAGGTAACTGACAAGTCTGTAAACAATGCTGCCCTCTACTGGCCTAAAAGAAACCTAAATGAAAATTCTAATGCGGACATTACTCCTTGGCTAGTGAGCAGGTGGCAGAGATGAGAGGCATTAGGAACAGTTCATTTGTAGAGAAATTAGTGGCGGCTGAGACTGAGTGGGGAGAAGCTGAGGGGCTCCCTCAGAGGGCAACCAGGAGGGTGATCAGTAAAAAACATGGATTTTATATATATATATATATATATTTTTTTTTTTTTTTACACAAAAAGAGAAGTGAGGCCAAGTGTGGGAGTCCCTACATAGTGGGCTGGCAACCAGTGAGCTCACTCATATTGCTTTGGAAGGGTCAGATCACCAGCGATGTGTCAGATGTTCTTTGTTGGGTCTCCACAAACACCAAGAGCAGCAGAGTGGCAAGAATGTGGGATCTGGAGCTGGGCAGGCTTGTCTTCATGAGTGTGAGCATTTACACCTCAGAAACCACTAAACGCTATAAACTGGGTCTTGGTTACTTATTTCTTTGATTGTCTAGACTCAAGAAAGTGATGGAGAAAACATTAGTCGTGCAAGATTAATCTGATCTGGTAATTTAGCAGTACAGCATTGTCAGAGGACCTGGAGTTGATTCCCAGCTGTTATTTCCCAGCTTTGCTACCTTAGACAAGTCACTTAATATCTTTGGGCCTCAATGTCCTCCTCTGTAAAATGCAGCCTGGGGCAATGGAAAGAGGGCTGGAGTTGGAATTAGAAGACACAGGTTCAAATTCTGGCTCTGCCCCTGACTACCTATGTGACCTTGAGCAAGCCCGGGGCAGCTAGGGAGTATTGAGCCAGAGGCAAGAAGACCTAAGTTCAAATTCACCCTCCTGTGCTTCCTTGCCACGTGGCCCTGGGCAAGTCACTAAATTTCTGTTTGCCTTAGTTTCCTCAACTGTTAGTTAAGGATAATTGTAGCACCTATCTTATAGAACTGTTGTGAGGCTCAAATGGGATAATATTTATAAATCTCTTAGTATAATGCTTAGAACAGAGTAGGTGCTTAATAAATGTTTAGTTCCTCCATCTTTTCATCTCAGTTTCCTGATCTGTAAAGTGAGGGGCAGTTAGGTGGCTCAGTGGATAGAGTACTGGGCCTGGAAACAGGAAGACTCATCTTCCTGAGTTCAAATCTGGCCTCAAACATTTCCTAGCTGTGTGACCCTGGGCAAGTCACTTAACCCTGTTTGCTTCAGTCTCCCCATCTGTAAAATGAGCTGGAGAAGGAAACGGCAAATCACTCCAGTTTCTTTGCCAAGAAAACCCCAAATGGGGTCGCAAAGAGTCAGATGTGAGTGAAAAACAACTGAACAACAAAAGTGAGAAGGGATGGTCTCAATGGGCACGAAGGTCTCTTCCCTTCCAGCTATAGATCTCTGACCGTATGAAATGGTAGTCTGATCTCTAAGGTTATAGGGTCAGATTTAGAGGTGAAAGAGAAGAGATCTTCATGCTCATCAAGACCAAGGCCCATCATTTAAAAAAATGTATTTTATTTTCATATCACCTACATTTCTCAATATATCCCTCCCAGAGAGCCACTCCTTATAAAAAAAAAAAAGGGGGGGAAATAGTTTAGTAAAATGAATCAACATATTGAAAGAAATCTGACAATACCTGTAATATATCACACTCATAGTCACCTACCAAAGAAGGAGCAAGTGACTTCTAATATATCTTTTTTTCAACCTCTCTTATCTTAAAAATTAATTTTTGTGGATATCTTTTTACGTCATCTGTATTTTCCTTATAACAAAGAATAAAAAAAAAAGACTAAAGAACACGCAAAGCTAAAACATCGAAAAATTCCACCATATGCAGTATTCCACACCCATAGCTCCCCACCTCAGCAAAGAAGGCAGGGAGGTGTATTCTCTCGTATCTCTTCTTTGGGGTCAAGCTTGGTCATCATAATCTCATGCCATTTAGTTTTAATTGTCTTGTTATTATAGTTTCCATTTGTATAATTCTAGTCATTGTGTAAATTGTTTTCCTGATTCTGCTATCATAGGATCATAAATTCAGATCTCAGAGATCATTTAATGTAATCCTATCATTTTCCAGATGAGGGGTAACTGAGATACAGAGAGATTAAGAGAGTTGTCCAAGATCATACAGGTGGAGACCATATTCGAACCTTGGTCCTCTGATTCCACAGCTGGGAACAAAGAGTTGAGAATATAAAGGAATGAATGAAAAAATAAAGTGGGAAAGCAGACTAGCAGTACCAGATCTCAAAGTATCCAACCAATTCATAATCATCAAAACAACTTGTACGGGTGAAAAATAGAGAGGTTGATCAGTGGAACAGATTAGGTCCTCAATGTACAGATGCAAATAAGCACAGTAACCTAGTGCTTGGCAGACTCAAAGATCCCAGTTTTTGTGACAAAAACTCACTATTTGACAAAAGCTACTGAGAAAATTGGAAAACAGTGCAGCAGAAACTGGGAATAGAACAATATCTCACATTATATACCAAGACAAGCTCCAGATAGTTACATGACTTAGCCAAAAAAGGTGAAATCACAAATAAATTGCAGCAGCATGGAAAAAGTTACTTGTCCAATCTATGGGGGGGGGAGGGCGGGGTAGGAAGAAAGGGAATATTATTTATTAAGTACCTACTATGTGTCAGGTACTATACTAAGCACTTTACAAAAATCTCATTTGATCTTCACAACAACCCTAGGAGAGAGACGCTAATATGAACCCTAATTATAGACGATAAAACTTAAGCAGACAGAGGTCAAATGACTTACCCAGGGTCACACACCTAGTTAAGTGTCTGAAGCTGAATTTTCACTCAGATCTTCCTGACTCCTAGCCCAGTACCCTATCCACTGTTCTCCCTAGCTAGGGGAAGAGTTCATGACCAAATTAAGAGAGAGGTTCACAGGAGGTAAAATGGACAATTTTGTTTACACAAAATTAAAAAGGTTGTTTTTTTTATACATACAAAAACATTGCGACTAAAATTAGAAGAGAAATAGGAAATTGGGGGGAGGAATTTTGCAGCAAGTTTCTCTGATAAAGGTCTCATTTTAAAAATATATAGGGAATTGATTCAGATTTATAAGAATAAGAATCACTCCCCAATTGAAAAAAGGTCAAAGGATATGACTAGCAGTTTTCAGAGGAAGAAATCCAAGCTATCAACAGCCACATTTTAAAAAATGTTCTAAATCACTAATAATTAGACAAATGCAAATTAAAACAACTCAGAGATGCCATGCTACACCTATCAGATTGGGAAAATAGGCAAAAAAGAGAGATAATAGTTAATGTTGGAGGGGCTGTGGGAAAAACAAGCATGTTAATACCCTGATGGTGGAGCTGTGAAATGTTCCAGTCATTCCAGAAAATAATGGAACTATTCCTAAAAAAAAAAAAAAGGTATTAAACTGTGTATACCCTTTGACTCAGTGATACCATTACAAGGTCAATACCCCAAAGAGATCAGAGAAAGAGGAAAAGTACCCGTATATACAAAAATATTTATAGAAACTCTTTCTGTGATGGCAAAAAAAAAAAAAACCTGAGGGAATAGCCATCAATTAGGGAATGAATGAACAAGTTATGGTATAGGAATATGATATCATTGTGCTGTAAGAAGTGCTGAAGGTGATAGTTTCAGAGAAACCTAAGACTTGTTTGAACTTATGTAAAGTGAAGTAAACAGAACCAGCAGAACAATTTCTATACTAATATAATGACTGATATGTCTAAATATATCTCTGCCTTATGACACTCATTCTCTCTTCTTTCTTCTTCTTTTTCTTCTTCTTCCTCCTCCTCCTCCTCCTCCCCTCCTCCCCCCTCCTCCCCCTCCTCCTCCTCCTCCTCCTCCTCCTCCTCCTCCTCTTCCTCTCTTCTTCTTCTTCTTCTTCTTCTTCTTCTTCTTCTTCTTCTTCTTCTTCTTCTTCTTTTCTCTCTCTCCCCTACCTTTATTTTACAGGAATCATGGTAGAAAGAGAATTTATTTTGGGATCTGCAGATCTGAAGAAGCATGGCATTGTGGAGATTCTGCTATACTCATAGTCAAGAAGTTTCAGTTTGATATCTGCCTTTGATATCAGCTGGGTGACCCTTGGCAAGTTAGCTAACCTTTCTAGTCCCCATTTTTTCATCTGAAAAATGTGGATAAAAAAAAAACATTTGTGTTGGGGCAGCTAGGTGGTGCAATGGATAGAGCACCAGCCCTGGAGTCAGGAGGACCTGAGTTCAAATGCGGTCTCAGACCAGACACTTGATACTTACTAGCTGTGTGACCCTGGGCAAGTCACTTAGCCCCAATTGCCTCACCAAAAACAACAACAACAAAAACAAACAAAAATTTGTACTCCCTACATCATGAGATTGTTGCAATAGAAGTGCTTTGGAAATAGTAAAGTAGTATATAAATGTGTGCTCTTATTATTATCTGGATTCTGTTATTTGCTAGCAGTGTATGATCTTCTGCAAAATGCCTTCTATACCTGGGCATCACCTCAGAGATGAAGGGCTTGGATTCAAGATCTCTAAGCTCTCATCCATCCCCATGTCCCTTCTGGGTACTGGATATAAACAGGCTGCTGTTCAGAGTATCAGGGCAGGATGCCCTTAGAACATGTGCCAAGCTACTTCTTGAATGGGTTTAGCAGCCCAGAATGAATATCCTGGGGAAGACTTCGCTTCCAAGACAGTGATGGCTCCTTCTGGAAGAAGGAGTGATAGCGTTTCCCAAAGGACTTCCTTCTCTTGATGTTTTTGTCCTTGGTTTTTCTCTTCCTTGGCTCATCTGTGTTAGATCAGACTGTTACAGGTTCCACCAGTTTCTCTTATTCCCCCAGGGACACCATGTAGAAACCAGAGCAAGTGTGTGATTTGCCAGAGGTTCTTCTGATAAATGGCTAACATCTGACAGATTTAGATGACTTCATTTGTTAACTGCCTCAAAGAAACTGGGCTTAACTTAATAGCTCAAATGAATAATTTAAAGATCACAATACCACTAGAGTTTCTCCCTTTCTCCTGATCCTGTCACCTCCTTGAAGCATTCATAATTCTGTCTAAGAAACAATAAATGGTTCTGGAGCATTTCTTTTAAAAATTGTCATCTCTTGGGATCACAGAATCAAAGGAGCAGCCCTTCTAAGGGTGTGCCCAAGACAACATTTAGGTGGGTGGCACAGGAGGTAAGAGCTCTGGACTTGGAGTCAGGAAGACCTGAGTTCAAATCTCACCTCAGACATTTACTAGCAGTGTGACCAAATCACTTGACCTCTCTCCACCTCAGTTTCCTCCTCTGTAAAAGGGGATAGTAATAAGAGCACCTACTTCACAGGGTTGTTGTAAAGGTCAAATGAAATAACATGTATGACGTTTTGCAAACCTATACAGATGCTAGCCATTATTACCCCTCTCCCCCAACTTTGACTCTTTGCTGTCTTTTTTTTTTTTTGGTTAGGCAATGGTGTTAAGTGACTTGTCCAGGGTCACACAGCTAGTAAGTGTTATATGTCTGAGACTGGATTTGAGCTCAGGTCCTCCTGACTCCAAGGCTCATGCTCTATCCTCTGTGCCACCTTGCTGCCCCTCCCTTGCTACCTTCTACCATGCGCGGCTAGGTGGTGCTGGGCCTGGAGTCAGAAAGATTCATCCTCCTGAGTTAAAACCTGGCCTTAAAAACTTACCGGCTGTGTGACCCTGGGCAAGTCACTTAACCCTGTTTGCCTCAGCTAGAGAACAAAATGGCAAACCACTCCAGTATCTTTGCCAAGAAAAAAAAACGAAACAAATGAGATCACAAAGACTTGGACGCAACTGAACAACAAATCTCTTCCATTCTCACCTATACTAAAAACAAACACTCTTTTCCTCTTGTGAACTTTCTGTATCAGTGGAGGTGAGGGACAGATTCACAGGGATCAGAGTGTATCATACAATGAAAGTGCTAGCCAGCTCTTGATTGCAAAATCCCTTTGTTGGCCGAGAGACGGGATGTATCTTCACACATCTGGCAGGACCCTGTTAAGCCGCTGATCTTGTCATTTATTTCACAGGTCTGGACCCCTGGTTAGTCTCTCCTCTTCCCCACCGTCCGTGGTGTGCTGTGCATGAACCTGTGATAATCATAGTTATAGAAATATGGCTGAAGCCGCATCCAGTGCATCCTCTATGAATAGTCCAGGGACCATAAATCATGGCAAAGCGTTTCATTAGAATAGCACAGCAAAGTAGAGGACAAGGGAGAAGTCAACAGGAGTTCAGTCTCCTACAGATTCCCACGCCACTTCGGGGATGGAACGACTCTGGGACCACTCGGCATTATGAGCTGAATCCCGGCTGGAAAACCTTTCATGGAACCCTCACTTCTTACAGCTCCATCTCCCAGCAAGGAGGGGCTTCTCCGGGTGGACTGTCATTCCCCTCTGCCTCCAAGGTGTCACCTCTACTGCCTTACCTTTCTTAAATTTTCTTTAAAATTTTAAAACTTAAACACCAAAAAAAAGGGCACATCTTTATAGACATAATAGAACACAAAAAGAGGATTACAAATGAAACTGTAAATCTCCATTTCAAATACCTGTATTTTTAAATTATATATAACAAATTCTATCTATAGTTTTGACAACTGTCCTGCTTGTCTGTGCTCCCTTCTGACCTTCTTTGTGTTCTCTTCTGTGTATTTTTGACATCAGTATTTCTATCCCCCGCCCTAAAAAATTAAAAATCAAAGAAAAAGAAAAAAATTCCTTGTAATAAATGAGAATAGTCAAGGAAAATAAATCCACATAGTGGCCATGTCCAGAAATGTATTTCTCTTTGTGCACCTTGAGTCCGTCACTTCTGTGTCAGAAGATGGGTAGTATGTTTCATCACAGGGTTCTCAGGAGCCATAGCTTAGTTCTTAATATGACCTGGGCTGATCTGGACTTGCCCAGATCACCTAATGTAGAGGCACTCTTTGTCCCCTCCCATGTGGGTGGGGATAGCCTCCTTTGATTGGCTTTGTTACCTGAACTGGTTACCCCTTTAAAAGTGTAAGATTGAGGGCAGCTAGGTTTCACAGTGGATAGAGTACTGACCCTGGAGTTAGGAGGACCTGAGTTCAAATTTGGCCTCAGACACATAATACTCAATAGTTCTGTGACCCTGGGCAAGTCGCTTAACCAGGATTGCCTCACCCCCCCCAAAAAAAAATTAATTTTTAAAAAATTAAAAAATAAAACTGTGAGATTGAGAAGATTGCTTTCTTTTTCTGACACTCTTTTTGGCTTCCACTTTTTTTTCTGCTGTGTTCAGAGGGTAGAGATCGCAGTTCACCCAAGGTATAGGCACTATGAACTGAATCAGTGAGAGATAAAGGACTTTCCTTCATCTGCTCTCCCTCTCTTTTAACCAGGCTCAGAGAAATGGATCTGAGGGTATCTGTTTCTTTACCAGGTTGTTTATCGTTTGTCCTTTTCAGTTTTGGGAGCTGGTGGTAACCTTCACTAGATACAGGAGTTCAGGCCATGGTGAACTTGGAGCCAGGATTCCAGGAGGGATGGTATGGCCAGCCAGCCTCAGTTGGGACTGTGTGCTCTTTTGGAACTGAGCTAAATTATTAACCTAACTCCCTTCTTCTACCCAGCGATTAAGGTGGTATGAGAGAAGAAGGGGATTATGCCTAACCATACGTTGGGGACTCAGTTTGTATAATTGTGATATACTTCCTGAAGTAAATATTCCTTTGAAAATCTAATCTGACAGTAATTAAATGAAGCTGGGGTGCAAGTGACCCACCTGTGCACTTGAGGGAACACCATCAGTGGTGGCTAACACTATTTGCAGAGAGCCCACGTACCCCCAAAGCTCCTTCAGGATAACTGAGAACCCTGGGGGAGGGGTGGAATCTAACCTACCGGGCCTTCAGGGCGGTGATGTCCACGTTAGTCAGTATCACATTGTCTTTCAGAGCTGTTTTTCTTTATAGTGCTGTTCTTGTACAAACTGTTCTCCTGATTCTGCTCATCCATTCTGCATCCGTTCGTGCAATCTAGGATCTCCGTGATTGTGTTCTTCATAATTATTTATGTGTTACAATAGGAAAAAAGAAAGGAAAAAACCCCAAGTTTCATCTAGACAAACAATTGGCAATGTATGCTGTTGGGCTCTCAGTAGCCAAGGACCCAGGAGCTTGGTTTCTCACTGTTAATATACAGTTTGGAGGGAGTGAAAAACGGGATGTTAGAATTAAGCCACCTAGTTTCTTATTGGTGCAAGGGATTGGGAGACACTCAAGCGAGGGGTAGAGGGGTATTCTTGTGGTCGGGTGACTTTGGGGAGGAGGAGTAAACTTACACAATCTCTAAAATCAGGTGACTGACATTGAGTTTGAAACTTAATTTCACAAAATGGTGGATAAAAGACGGAGTCACTAATGCTAATTTTTAATGCAACATACAGCATAATAATATTCCATTACATTCATATACTACAGCTAGGTGGTGCAGTAGATAGAGCATTAGACCTAGAGTCGGGAAAAACTGAGTTCAATTCCAGTCTCAGATGCTTACTAACTGTAGGACCCTGGGCAAATCACTCAGCCTCTGTCTGTCTTAATTTCCTCAACTATAAAAGGGGATAATAATAGCATCTACCACTGAGGGTTATTGTAAGGATCAAATGAAATAATAAATGTAAAGTGATTACACAGTGCCTGGCACATAGTAGGTACATAATAAAAGCTCATTCCCTTACTTTCCTCAACATTTTGTTCAACCATTCTCCAATTGATGGGTACCTCCACAGAGTCTAGTTTGTTTCTTCTCTCTGTCTCTGTCTTTCTCTGTCTCTGTCTCTCTGTTTCTGTCTCTGTCTCTATCTCTGTCTCTCTGTCTCTCTCACTCTCTCTTCTCTTTCTCTCTCTCACTCTCCAAGTTAAGGTGAAGTCTCTTTTTTTTCAACTACCATTATAGTCCTAGCCACTAATGCTGAGACCCTACAAATTACCCTGGAGTTTCAATAAGTTTCCCTGAAGCACATGGAAATAGTACAAGAGATGAGGAAGAAATGGCTACCTTCACACAGCCTGTCTGCAACTACATCTGGTTACGGCGACTCAGACATTTTAGTACTGGGAATTAGTAAGAATAAATCCAACCTCCTTTCTCGCTTCTCTCCCCCTATCTCTCATAATTGCACTTTAATGTCTTTAAAGGAAAGTTGCAAATCATATTATTAATAATAAGAGCCATGAGTAGTGGGATGGGATGCATGCTTCTCTCACCCAGAAACTGAAACTCAATTCCACCTTCTTTTCCTCTGACAGCCTCTGGATTTTGGGTCTCAAAGATGTAAATGAGGAAATGTGGCTGGTCTACAGCAAACAATCACCAATCAGTGAGTCCTTCCATTGATGGGAGGCTTGTCTGGGACATAATACCAAGCAGCATCATGTTTGAATGCACAGGAAGACAAAACATCCAGCAATCCCCACAATGAGGCCAAAAGCCTGGGAAGGAGATGAGGTCAGCTTGGTAGGGTGCAATCTTTTGTGCCTGAAAATAAAGCCTTGATCGGGGCCCTGGCACCTGCTTTAGTGAAGTTTTAAGAGCAAAAAAGGCCTACAATAGTGGAAAGGAGTGCCAGCATCTGGGGCGCTCAAGGAGCCTTGTTTTAAATAGTAATTAGGTTGATGCTAAAGCCTCTGTGTGGGTCTGACCTCATGGAAGGGAATATTATTTGATACAAACCTAGAGTCCTTTGGCTATAGTAGTCCTGCCACAAATTCCGCTTGCTACCCATGAGAGCAGAGAGGAAATGTGTTACAGTGCAGAGAGCACTGGCCCCAGACAAATCCTGCCTCTGAAGCTGACTGCCTGTGTGGCCTTGGGCCATTCATCCTCTCTGGATCACAGTTTCCTCATCTGTATAGCTAGAGGTTGAAACTACATGCCCTCTGAGGTCTCTTCCAGCTCTAAATCTATTATAAAAGTGCTACATTGAAGGGAAATAATGGAGAGGGAGTTGTGCTCTAGGGGTTTAGAAAGCTTGTCAGGTTCAGCAAATTTCCATTCATTGATATTCTGGGTTTCTGTTGCGTGTTAATGAGCATGGAATGGAATGGAATGTGTGCCTTCAAACTAGCTACAGAAACCCCATTTCCCTATGTGTGTTTTAAGCTCCTTGGAGGGCTATAGAGGAAAAACGGGTTCCAGACAATGTTCAGATCGGCATATGGGCACCAAATCTTTCTCTCTAATAGCTGGTCCCTTGCTCCACCTAGTGGATTTGGGGGTAGGAGGCCATGGATGTGTGTGTGTGTGTGTGTGTGTGTGTGTGTGTGTGTGTGTGTGTGTGTGTGTGTGTGTTTAGACCAAATCTGGACTTCTGACCTTTATACCTCTGTATTGAAGTTATTGGAATTCCCACCCCGTGCCTCTTTTCTCACTGGATGGGCTCCCTCATTTATTTCAATTAGACCCAAAAGTGTAGCTATGAGCAATCTCTGTTGCATTCTTGCCTCTTTCTGGCTAATATACAAATTATATTACATGAGTAAGAGACCCATATTGGCCAGAGGGAAGCATATTCCAAACACAATTATACCTTTTGATAGCCAAATCCAATCAAATCAAGACCAGGTCATAACTCTACCCTAATGGCCTGCCTACTGTTCAATACTTTGGGGGTTCCTCTGAACAATAATTGGCTGGATGGAGTCATGCGACTCCTTCCTAGGGAGTTGGGTTGTGTTTCATGTTGGAAGTTGCAAGGCAATTTGAGCTGATACAATAATGCCATAAAAAACAGCAGGCCAATTCAGGAACTAAAGGAATTTAGCAAAGGCCTTTAAAAAAACAACAAAAAAAAAACCCAAACCAAAACACAGATTCCATACATGAGGGATAAAAGCATGCATCAGCACAGGACTAAGTTGATCTTGCAAATAAGTCTAAGAAAATTCCAGCAGGCTCTTTTGATTTACCAACTTCCTTTATCTCCTACAGGTGTAATAATAATTTCTATAGCACTTTAAGACTTACGAAGTACTTTCCTCCAAATAGCCCTATGAGGCAGGGATTTTGAACACTATTTTATGGAGGAGACGCAGAGAATTGAAGAGACTCATTCACAGACCCACAGCTAATAAGTATTAGAGCCCGGATTTGAACCCAGAGCTCTCCTAAACCCACACCCAGTACTCTTTCCACTGATTCAAGGCTTGTAGGCAATAGACCAAGAGGATTTTCCAACATGAGAGTGGTGAGCGTAAAATCTCATTGCAAAGAATCACAGGGGCAGCTAGGTGGCACAGTGGATAGAGCACCAGCCCTGAAGTCAGGAGGACCTGAGTTCAAATCTGGCCTCAGACCAAACACTTGACACTTACTAGCTGTGTGACCCTGGGCAAGTCACTTAACCCCAATTGCCAAAAAAAAAAAAAAAGAATCACAGACAACTGAGCTTGTTGCTGGGTTGCTAATGGAGTAGTGTACAAAAACCCAGTTGAATAGTAAGATAGGTAAGCTGACCTGGGCATGGGCAGACAGGATTCATCATCCTTCTAGACAGGCTCTTGCTTTGTTGTAAGAGATCCCGCGGTAGGGCTGCAGCTGTTCCCCCAGAGATGACTTCATTGGATTGACGTAAGAATCAGTGGGTCAGATGCTCAGATTCATGTGAGCAGCAAAATAAAGCAGAGCCTAAGTAATGATTTGGAGGTGGGATTTTTTTTTTCTTGGTTACAATAATGGTAAGTACATTGCTGATTAAGGTACATGAGACATGTAATTGCTAGAGCTCTCAGACCAGCCATCAGACCTGGATTATCTAGCTTTGATCTGATACCAGTCAGAGGGCCCAATTTCAGCCATGAATCAGAGGCCTTTGAAAAGTTTCCAGAGCTCACTGGCATTTAATCAATGCAATCACCGTTATGACACCTAGTTCCTCTAGCTACAGGACATGACACTTTTCAACAGCTCGGATCCACAAAGTGAGAACTTGACTTGACCAACAGAAAATCTATACTCCCAAGGTCATTGCCTCAGCATTGGCCATAGGTTGGGTTGTTAAAAACAACAACAACAACAACAACAACAACAATCTTTTCAAATTTATGCATTTGAATTGAACATGGTGGTACATGCCTGTAATCAAAGATACCAGGGAGGCAGAGGATTATATGGGCCTCTTGAGCTTAGAAGTTCTGAAATGGAGCAGACTATACTGACTAGGTACCCATACTTGGTCTGATATCAATCTGGTGGTGAGCCCTGGGGGACAAAGGGGACCACTAAATTGCCTAAGGGGGGAGGGTCAAATTGGTCCAAGTTGGAAATGGAACAGCTCCCATGTCAAAGTATGTTGATCAGTAGTGGGATTGGGGCTGTGGGTAGACCCTGCGCTTCTAGCCTGTGAGGGAGACCTAGTCTTTAAAAAAAAAAGGAACAAAAGGAACTTTAAAAAAATGTATCTCAAGGAATGCCCTCTAACTGTAGGTATTCCACAGGGTTCTGTCCTGTGCACTTTTCTCTTCTTCCTCTATACTACTTCCCTTGGTGCGATCATCAACCTCCACAGAGTTAATTACCATCTCTGTGCTGATCTTTCTCTCTCTCTCTCTCTCTCTCTCTCTCTCTCTCTCTCTCTCTCTCTCTCTCTCTCTCTCTCTTTTTCTCTGTCTCTCTCTGTCTCTCTCTCTGTCTCTCTGTCTCTCTCTCTCTGTCTCTCTCTCTCTCTCTCTGTCTCTCTCTGTCTCTCTCTCTCTGCCTCTCTCTCTCTCTGTCTCTCTGTCTCTCTCTCTCTCTCTCTCTCTCTCTCTCTCTCTCTCTCTCTCTCTCTCATTACAATTAACCTAATTTTGTTCATGCTTGCTTTGGGATGGTATATAGATCATTCAGTAAAAACATACAGTAAAAACAAAATATGTCTTACCATATACAACTTTTAACCTATAATAATGATGTACCTTCATTATGTCCATTGTGCTGATCATTCTCAAATCTATTTATCTTGCCCTAACTTCTATTGCCTTTCAGTCATCTGGAACTGGATGTCCAGTAGACATCTTAAACTCAGTATGCCCATGCCAGAACCCATTATCTTTCCCCCCAAACCCTCCCCACCTTTTACCTTCCCTGTTACTATAGAGGGCAATACCATCTTCTCAGCCCCTCAGTCTCACAACCTAGGCATCATCCTTAACCCTTCACTACCTCTCATCTGCTGCGTCCAACCTGTTGCCAGCACTGGTCTATTTCAGTTTGGCAGCATCTCCCAAATGCATGCGCTTCTCTCCTCATCACGTGGTCATCACGTCACACCTGGACTGTTGTAATAGTCTGTTGGTGGGCCTGTTTGCCTCAATTCTCTCCCCGCTCCAGTACAATATCCATTCAGCCACCATAGTCATTTTCCTAAAGTATAGGTTCAACCACGCTGCTCCCCTAGTCAATGAACCCCAGTGGCTCCCAATTGCTTTCAGGATCAAATGCAAAACCCTCTGTTTGGCATTCAAAGCCTTTCTAACCTTTTCAGTCTGCTTACACCTTATTCTCTGCCACGTACTCTTTGATCCACGACACTGGCCTCTTCCATGAACAAGATACTCCACCTCTCAGCTCTGGGCATGTTCTCTGGCTGTCCTCCATGCATCATCTCTGCCTATTGGTTTCCCTGGCTTCCTTCGAGTTCATCTTCTACAAGAAGCCTTTTCCACCCCCTCTTAGTTCTAGTGCCTTCCCTTTTAAAATTACTTCCTGTTTAGCCCATATGTAGCTTGTTTGTACATATTTGTTTACTTGTCATCTCTCCTTTTGAGCTCCTTGAGGGCGGGGACAATCTTTTGCTTCTTTTTGTATTCCCAGAACTTGGTGCAGAGCCTGGCATGTAGTAGGAGCTTAATAAATGTTTATTGATGGCCATTAATCTTTTTAGGGGGCCAAAACTCCAATCTTGACTCTTGATTTTCTGTTCACAAAAGCCCTGTAGCAGAACACCCATCTCATTATTTAAAGGAGAAAAGGATTCTGCTAGAAGGTAGGTAATTGCCAGGCCTTTATCAGAAAAGCATTGAATCATAGAACCTCAGAGCTGGAAGAGGACCCTGGCGGCCATCTATTCAACCTGGGCAGGAATTGCCTCTAAAATATTCCCAAGAAGCAGTCAGTAAGCATTAGCTTGAAGGCCTCTATTGAGGGGAAATCCACCACTTTTAGGAAGCTGCCCATTCATTTCACTTTTGGATAATGTTAGTTATTATGAAGGTTTTACTTAAATTTAACCTAAATCAGTCTCTCTGCCACTTTCACACAATACTCCTAGCTTTGCCCTTTGGGTAGAATTTAGAGCTTTCTGCTTTGTCTCTAGTGAAGAAGTAAGTTAAAAAAAAAAAAGGTTCAGCCTCTCCTTCAGTCCCAGAACATTATATGAAGGACCCTTAAGCATAAAGTTCAGGGGGGGAAAGGGGAAAAGAGAAACATTTCCTACTAAATGAAAATCAATTTGTCTAAGGTAGAAAGCTATGATTAGCACTACTTATGAAATGTGGAGAACTAGATCTTTTCATCAATGCTAGCTCCTTAATGGGTTAGTCACATACTGAGGCATATATACTACCTGGTCTAGAGACCAATTTTGCAGGTACTTAAAACAAAACTGTTTCTTTATTCATTCAAAAGATTTTGTTAAACAATCAAAACTACCCTTCCAGAGCATTTCCTGAGGTAGAGAGACTAAGAACAGAAATGCAACAGCCTAGTATTTGCTAAGTTTTCCTATGACTGCACAGCTAACCCAGGCTGAACGTGCTTGGCCTGTGGTTTGTGATAATTTCCCATTAGTCAGTTCGAGTTTTGAATTGGGGTGGGGAGGAGGTGCTAACGGCTGAGCCCTTCAAAGCTTTCATGCTTCCTTTTCCTCTGGCTGCCATCTCTCTTTGAGGGAGTTGTTTTTCCTCAGGATACTGACAGCTTGAGTCCTCCGGGTAGCATCACGCGAGGGAAATTAGCTCAGTATGTCTCCTACTGCCTTCCATCTGTAGCATGGCGTTTTTAGGTATTTGTGAGCAAGCCCACAGAGCAGTTTTGATACGATGGGGCAACACTCCAGTCTCTGAAACAGGAAAAGATCATTTCCTCTAAAGAGCATGTTTTAAAATACTTCCAAACAGCCTGCAGATTCACCCACGCATGTGCAATCTCCTTGCAACATACAGGAAGCTTTTCGGGTGTCAAAGTTATAATAGCAGGTGGTCCATCCGTGCAGCAAAATTATGTCCAGGGGATAGAGAGAGCAGGGTGCTCTCAGATATTTTGAGAACAGTTTCCAAAAATGAGTCATGCTTATGTGCCTGCTCCTTTAGGCCCATACTGGGGACAGGTAGGCATTTGGGGGGGCCAACTTCAACTGTAGCCATATCTGGAAGATCCAAATAGTCTTTAAATACTTGCTCATCTCCTCTTCTACAAGTCTCAATATTTTTGAGACATGAGAAAATGACTTTGGTAGTTCTTTTCCCTCCCTCACAACACGCATAGGCCCATCACAGTGAGGGAGTCACTCCCTCTAAGGCAAGGCTGCCTCTCAATTCCCATGCAGAATAAGATGTGGGCGTAAACTCCAAGAAAACATACTCCTTCCCATTTAGCAAAAGCTGGACACTTAAGATCAAACATTTTCTACTTAAGTGAAGTTAAAAAAAAACCAAAACAACAACACCCCAGACTAACCAAAAGCATTTTGTTTCTGGAATGGATTAGTAAATTCTCATCGGATTAGTAAAATTACTGATTAACACAGTTTACAATGCAATCCTTTCCCTAGCATTCTTGTCCTTCTGATGAACGTCTCTTATGCAAAGTGACAGAGAAATTTATATTTTAGGAAAGGCACTGACAGGCTGGAGGAATCCAGAAGAAGGTGACCTTGAAGGTGAGGGAACTAAAAATCACACCACATGAGCCCGCTGAAGAAACAGAAGAGAAGGGAGGGTGGGGTGTGACTGCCTTCTTTGTGATTCTCTTTTCGAATATTTAAAGAGCTGTCATGAGGAAAATCATTTGCTTGACTGAGAGGGCAAACCTGCTACTGGTGGGTAAAATAGCTGACATTAATGTGGGGCATGGTTATAGAGAGGTAGATTTAAATTTTTGTTATTGTTGTTCAGCTGTTTCAGTTATGTTCAACTCTTTGTGATCCCTTGTGGGATTTTCTTGGCAGAGATATTGGAGTGGTTTGCCATTTCCTTCTCCAGCTCATTTTACAGTTGAGGAGACTGAGGCAAACAGGGTTAAGTGACTAGACCAGGGTCACACAGCTAGAAAGTGTCTAAGGCCAGATTTGATAAGTCTTCCTGATCCCAGGCCCCACACTCTATCAATTGCCCCAGATTTTAACAGCTTGCATTTATATAGCTTTTTAAAGTTTACAAAGTGCTTTATGTATATTATCTCATTTGGTCCTCACAACAACTAATATAAGATGCTATTGTTATCTCCATTTTACAGATGAGAAAACTGAGGTGGAGATTAAGTGACTTGCCCAAAGTCATACAGCTCATGTCTAAGGTAAGATTTGAACTCAGATCTTCCTGACTTTAATCTCAACACTCCCAGTCCACTGTGCCACCTAGTTGTCCAATATAAGGAAAGACTTCTTAATGGACCACCTTTGCAGGTATCCTGGAAATCTTTAAATGGAGGCTGAATAACTACTTGTTAGAGATATTGTAGAGGAAATTCTTTCTCATATATGGGTAGATAGGTTGGAGGTCCTGTTCAACTCAAGTTTCTGTTATCTTGTATTCTCCCCAATTTATAAATTAAACAGAAAATTAAATATTCACAAAGATGTGCCATATTAAGGAGACCAGGGCAACAGAGGGGTGGGGGTGGCAGGCAACTACTATGGGCAATAATCCTAAGGATGGCATCAACCTTTTTCTTACTCTCAAGGAGATAAAAGCAGGGGGAAGACTTCTGGACTGGTTCATCATACTACTATGGCAGAGCTATTTGTCTTTGAGGAAGGAAGAGATAGTGGGACCGAGGAGATCTCTCTGTGGTACAGCAATACCTGGATGTGTGTGTGTGTGTGTGTGTGTGTGTGTGTGTTTTGTACCTGGGTAATTTTCTCTGCATATCTCTATGTGCCTCTTGGACTGGGATGCTGGGCATCCCAGCTGTGTAAGTTGACCAAGTTCTTGAATGCAGAGAACAGTAGAAGGGTTTAACACAGTGCCTGGCACATATTAGGCACTTCATTGATTTTGAATAGAAGACAGTGACAGACCTAAACATAGAAACAGCAGAGAAGCATAATCATTGAGGTAATTAATTATAGTCCCTATAAATCTTAGAAGGAAGTGACATAGTTTTCAGGATGTCAGCTTAGTGAAAATAGGTCTCAGTTTGTTTCTGTGTTCTATATAATTGCACTAATTTACAATAAAAATTTTAGGATCATAGGATCCTAAATTCAGATTTGGAAAGGACTTCAGAAGTTGTTGAGTGTGACCCTTTTGTTTTATAGAAGAGGTTAATGAATCCAGAACGATGGAATCATTTGTTCAATGTGATACAAGCAGTGAATATGAGGAAAATTTGAACCGAAGCCTTTGGACTCCAAATACTGAACCTTTTTACTGCACCATGATGCTGCCTCCCGAAAATGAGAGGCTATTTAACAGACGTGATTGCATGTTAACATATGTACTGAAGCCCACAGAGATTTGTCAACAGAGTCCTGAGGTAATATCTGGAGCCTGGTTTTGTCTGGCTTTGAATTTAGAGAGTACATCACTCTTCTGTCCCTTACTTTCTTCATCAGCAACCAGAGATATTTCTATTTACCCAGAAAATATTATTTAAAAAGAACAATTAAAGGTAGAGAGAGGCAGTAATTTTTAACTATTTGAATCTCCAAAACACCAAACATTCCTAGTTGTACCACAGGGATAGATTTTTCCTTTTACCGATTTGACAAACAATTCTAGGAAAGAAAGTGAATATGACTTGGATCTCCATTTGAGGGAGGAAAATAGGGGATGATTTTCTTTCATTCACATGAAGGTTGAGCTAGCAAAGCCTACTTCAGTGAATTCACCATTGATATGAGACTGTTCCATCTTTGTCATTTATGCTCCCTGCAAATCTACTAGTTTACTAAAAGTTTTTTAAATTTCCTAGTCACTAAAATAGGGCAACACAATTTCTTCATTCCGTTAATTACTGACCTTAAAAACAGCTCTTTCTATATTAAATTAGTAGTTCTTCATGCCTGTTGAGCATGACAAAGTATTACTCATAATATCAGACCTTTGAAATTAAGCAGCAGCAAAGGCGATTTTGGAGGTTGGGTAATTAAGGAAAAAAATACAGAGATATAAAAACACATGGGTAAGTGGATGATTCACTGTTTCTCAATCCTCAGGAATGCCAAGCTGGAATAGGAATAAAAGACAGAGCCCTACTGCTGACCAGCTGGTGCATCTAAGGTAAAGGTCAGAAAAGAAGGTAAAAGGAAGAGAGGTAGGTTGAGTTTTCTACCAGGGTAAAGGAAATAAATACAATTTCCACAGTAACAGTGTTCAGTATATCACAGAAAAGTCCCTATCACTAAGAAAACTAGAAAATATCATTTTAAAATAGGATCAGAAGAGAGCTAGATGTTTTGGGGATAATAATAATGTATTGAATTATTGAAACCCGTGGGTCAGCCAACAAACATTGATTAGGGTAGGCTATGTGCCTAACACTGTGTGAGGCACTAGAGTGATCCTGTGAGTAATATTCTGTGGTTGTGAATCATGAAAGACTATGATCTCAGAAGAATCTGATTTGAAGGTGACCTAAAGGGCAACAGAAAGACCTGTAGTGGTTGTAAGTGAAAAGATATCATCAAAGATTTATATGACCTTATAAAGAGATGGTTTACTTATGGATATTGAGTCAGGGATAATAATAAACTGACATTTATATAGTACTTCAAAGTTTACAAAGCTTTTTACATACAGTATTTTGTTTGATACTTGCAATAATTATATTATTCCCATTTTACAGATGAAGAAACTGAGGTTGAGAGAAGTTAAGTAACTCATTCAAGATCACCCAGTTAGTAAATATTTGGGGCAGGATTAAAATTCAGTTCTCCCTAGCCCTAAGTGCAGGCCTCTGTTCCCTATGATGGTTAGCCTGAGTGTTGCATTGTGACCCATGAAATACTAAAAGACCTAGGGGAGCTTATTCAATGTGTTGGCTAGAACTTCTGAGGAGAATTTGTGGAAAGGTATAGAAAAAGCCACACCAGATGAGATTTCCATGGATAGGTTGCATCTATACTTAGTAACAAAGTAGCCCTATTAATGAGTCCATAAATGCAGCCACATATAACAACTCACATTTGTATAAAACTTTAAGGTTTAAATGTTCTGTGACAGAAGAAGAGTATTATTGTTCCTTTTTGACATAAGAATAAATTGAGGTCTAGAAAAACTAAGTGATTTGTCCATAGCTAACTTATTAGCTATGGGTAATTATTATTAGCTATAGGGTAGGGACAATTTGAATGCAGGTCTCCTGACCCAGTATTACCAATTGAGGTGGACCAAATAAGGTCTGCTACATTTCGGAGAGTTTAGCTCTGGCTTCCTTAGAAAGGTCACTGGACTTCTTTGTGAAAGAGGAAAAGACTCACATCTCACAAGATAATGCCTTCCTAAAAGTTATTTGTCCTAGAATCTTGTCAACCATGATCCCTCTGCTAATTCAGCTTTGGTGGCTATCAAATGATTATTTTCTTTTCACAAATATTCCTCACTGAAACTGTGTTTAACCAAAGGCCAAATGAGTAGCAGGAATGCTCACCCCAGTTGAAGTGGAATGACCTTTGGGTCTTGGTTTAATCACTGCTGCCATGGCCTTGCTTTTTCTCTTAGAAGAATCAGCCAACCATCGCCTTCAAGCAGGACAGAAAGAAGAGGAACTCTTCATTGAATTAGTCTCTTGCCACACTATTTCTATATTGAACTTTTTATCTCCTCTAATTGAATCAGTAAGGATTGTATCAACTACACAGACACTCCTTATCCCTCTTATCTTCCTGATGACACTTTGTCAAGTGCTATAGTTCAGCATGAAAGTTTTCATTCCCTCCCACACCCTCCTCCCTAATTCCACAGTCTTCTCTTCTAGGCTGAACTTCCTTAGTCTTTTGGAGAAGAGACAGTGCCACTATTAGATAATATATTTTAGGGAAAAAACCCCAACATTATTCTGCTACTTGTACTATTATTTCAAAAAGCATCCTACTGCTTAGCTTGAGGCCAGTGATTCTGCCCATCATCATGGTTAAGGTTTATATTTTGGGTTCAATTCTCATACCAGTGGCATAATGTAAAAGATATACAACTTCAAGCCTTGGCTCTGACACTTATTGACTATGTGACCTGGAGAAAAAGGCTGGGGTAATAGAAACAGTGTTGGATTTGGAGTCAGACCCTGGCTTTGTACCCCTATGCTGCTACTTGTGTGACCTTGGGCAAATCACTTCACTTGAGCCTCAGTTTCCTCACCTGTAAAATGTTTCTTCTATTTGAACCTTTCTTTTGTACTACTGATCTCACACTGTTGTTGTGAACTCTAAAACATTATGAGCTGTTACTATTAAACGCTATTAAAAAAAAATTACCCATTGGTTAAAGTCCTACCCTCTTTTTACCCTCATCATGGTATGGAGGTAAACTGAGTTCTCAAGAAATGCTGCATCAGCAGAGAAGAACCTAGAAGGTATAGTAATATGAAAAAGATTCCAGAATAATGGCCTGGTGACCATATGTCTATCTTTGAAGAACTAAGCCTGTTTATATAACACTAGAGAGTTGTCTAACAGGTAAGAATTTTTACTTTGTTTTCAACATTTCACTTCCACAAGATTTTGAGTTTCAAATTTTCTCCCCATCTCATTCCTCTCATCCCTCCCCACACCCCAAGATGGTGTGCATTCTGAATACCCCTTCCCCTAATCTCCCCTCCCTTCTATCTCCGCCCCCCCCCTTCTCTTATCCCCTTCCTCTTCTATTTTTCTGTAGGGCAGGATGGATTTCTATACCCCAATGCCTGTATATCTTATTTCCCAGTTGCATGTGAAAACAATTTTTAACATTTGTTTTTAAAACTTTGTGTTCCAAATTTTCTCCCTCCCTCCCTCCCCACCATCATTGAGAAGGCAAGCAACTCGATATAGGTTATACAGGTGTAGTCATGTAAAATACTTCCATAGTAGTCATGTTGTGAAAAGCTAACTATATTTCCCTTCATCCTACCCCCCCACCCTGTTTAGTATAATCCTTCAGGGGGAGATCGGTGGATTCTTTCAATTTCTATTTTGCCCTTTGATTCTAAAATATCAGGGCGGTTTTCCTTGATAATTTCTTGAAAGATGATGTCTAGGCTCTTTTTTTGATCATGGTTTTCAGATAGTCAAATAATTTTTAAGTTATCTCTCCTGCCATTTATTTTCCAGGTCAGTTGTTTTTCCAATGAGATATTTCACATTGTCTTCTTTTTTTCATTCTTTTGGTTTTGTTTTATAATGTCTTGATTTCTCAAAAAGTCACTAACTTCCATTTGCTCCATTCTAATTTTTAAGGAAGTATTTTCTTCAGTGAGCTTTCGGACTTCCTTTTCCATTTGGCCAATTCTGCTTTTTAAGGCATTCTTCTCCTCATTGACTTTTCTTTTCTTTTCTTTTTTTATTAATTTATTTTGATTTATCAACAATCACTTCCATATGCTTTTGAGTTGAAAATTTTTCTCCCCCTTCCTCCCCCCCACCCTTCCCAAGACGGCGCACAATCTGATATAGGCTTTACATTTACATACCCATTAAACATATTTCCACATTAGTGAAGTTGTAAGTAAAAATTAAAACCAATAGGAGGAACCATCAGAAAGATGAAACAAAACTCAACAGAAGGTAAAAATAAGTGATAGCAATTCGACTTCCATAGTTCTTTCTTTGGATGTGGACAGCATTTTCCATCCTGAGGCCTCTGGAGATGTCTTAGAGCCTCGTAATGCTGAGAAAGGTTCAGTTTAACAATCTTAGTCATTGCATAACGTGGCTGTTATTGTGTACAAAGTCCTCTTGGTTCTGCTCACTTCACTCAGCATCAGACCATATAAGTCTTTCCAGGTTTTTCTGAAGTCAGCCTGTTCATCATTTCTTATAGCACAATAGTATTCCATTACATTCATATACCACAACTTGCTCAGCCATTCCCCAATGATGGGCATCCTCTCAATTTCCAATTCTTTGCCACCACAAAAAGAGCTGCTATGAATATTTTTGTATATGTGGGTCCTTTTCCCATTTGTTTGATCTCTTTGGGATATAGCCCTAGAAGTGCTATTGCTGGATCAAAGGGTATGCACATTTTTGTAGCCCTTTGGGCATAGTTCCAAATTGTTCTCCAAAATGGTTGGATCATTTCACAACTCCACCAACAATGTATTAGTGTTCCAATTTTCCCACATCTTCTCCAACATTTATCATTTTCCTGTTTTGTCATGTTGGCCAATCTGATAGGGTGTATGTGGTACCTCAGAGTTGTTTTGATTTGCATTTCTCTAATCAATAACGATTTAGAGCATTTTTTCATATGACTATAGATGGCTTTAATTTCTTCATCTGAGAACTGTCTGTTCATATCCTTTGACCATTTATCAATTGGGGAATGGCTTGTGTTCTTATAAATTTGTCTTAATTCTCTATATATTTTAGAAATGAGGCCTTTATCAGAGAGACTGGTTGTAAAAATTCTTTCCCAATTTTCTGCCTTCCTTCTAATCTTAGTTGCATTGGCTTTGTTTGTGCAAAAACTTTTCAATTTAATGTAATCAAAATTATCCATTTTGCTTTTCATAATGTTCTCTATCTCCTGTTTGGTCATGAATTCTTCTGTTCTCCACAGATCTGATAGGTAAACTATTCCTTGTTCTCCCAGTTTACTTATGGTATCAGCCTTCATATCTAAGTCATGAACCCATTTTGACTTTATTTTGGTATATGGTGTGAGATTTGGGTCTATGCCTAGTTTCTGCCATACTCTTTTCCAGTTTTCCCAGCAGTTTTTTTCAAAGAGTGGGTTCTTATCCCAGAAGCTGGGGTCTTTGGGTTTATCAAATAATAGATTACTATAGTCATTGACTACTGTGTCTTGCATATTTAACCTATTCCACTGATCCACCTCCCTATTTCTTAGCCATTAGGCTTTTTTTAAAGTGTTATTTTCTTCAGTACATTTTGGGGTCTCCAAGCTGTTGACTTGTTTTTCATGATTTTCTTGCATCACTCTCATTTCTCTTCCTAGTTTTTCCTCTACTTCTCTTACTTGCTTCTCAAAATCCTTTTTGAGCTCTTCCATGGTCTGGGACCAATTCATATTTTCTTGGAGGCTTTGGATGTAGGAGCTTTGACTTTGTTGTCTTTTTCTGGTTGAATGTTTTGATATTCTTTGTCACCAAAGAAAGATTCTGTGGTCTGAGATTTTTTCCTCTGGTTGCTCATGTTCTCAGCCAATTACTTGAATTTTAAATTCTTTGTTAAGGTAGTGGTCTGCTTCCAGTGTGGAGAATGTACTGTCCCAAGCTTTGGGGATTTTGTGCAGCTATTTTCAGAGATAATTTTAGGGACCTGTAAATTTTCAGTTCTTCCAAGGTGGTATGATCAAATGCAAGGTGTTTACTCCTTTCCTTTCCTGGCCTGTGCTCTGGTCTCTGAGTGACCACAAGCATTCTTTTCTGCCTTGGAACTGTGAGGAGGATTCCTTCTGCACCACCACTACAAGCTCCACCAAGCCAGCACTTCTCCTAGCCTCAGGACTGCCACCCAGAACTATGACCCAGATCCAAGCACAGGCAAGGCAAGAGAAACCTGCCTCAGTACCAGCAAAGAGATCCCTGCAATTTCTCTCTGATCAGCCACTCGATTCCCTCTCTGTTTGTGGGCCAAGAGCTCTGGAAGAAGGCTCTGCCCCAGGGCTGTGCTGGGACTGGGGCTGGGGCCAAGCTTCTTTCTCACTTTGGTCACAGAGCTTTCCTACTGACCTTCTAAATTGTCTTTGACATTTGGGTGTTGAGAAGTCTGGAAATCACTAGAGCTGCTCCTGATTCAGGCCCCTGAGGCCTGCTCCAGGTTTGCTGAGGCCTGGTCTTTGCCTGTGTGCCCACGCTGAACTGCATTCCTCTCCCAGCCCAGTGCAATAGACCTTTCCAAATCAACCATGCAAGTTGTCTTGGGCTGGAAATTTGTTTCATTCTGTCTTTTTGTGGGTTCTGCTACTCTAGAATTTGTTTAGAGCCATTTTTAAAAAAAGTATTTGGAGGGGTTTGGGGGAAAGCTCAAGCAAGTCACTGCTTTTGCCTAGGTAATGATTTTTTAACCATTACTGCTCATGACAACTACCTATTAAGGTGCAGAGGGGTTGTGATCTGTGTCAGTGAGAAAGTACCAAAAATTAATGAAATTACAGACTTTTAAAATAGAAATATTATTATTTACCAGTTTATTCAACCTTGAAATTGAGGAGTGAGGTCACATGTCCTCATCCAGGGTAAGTTCCAATGTGTGCTGGATAGATAGTTGATAGTACTATCTCTTGCATTCTATTATGTGCACAGTTCCTGGAGGAAGGACAGGTTTTTGTTTCTTTTTTGAAAAAGGATGTTAGTATACAACAATAGAACAGTATTTATTTGCAAATCTGTAATTCAGTCTGTCCTGGAATTACAATTGCCAAAATGCCTCCCATGGAAAACTTGTATGAACTGATGCAGACTGATATAAGCAGTACTAGGAAAAAAATATACACAGTAAGTATGATCATGTAAACAATGCTAAATGTACAATAATATAAACAATAAAGAGAAAAGAACATTAAAATGAAGGTGAATCCTGAGTAACTGTAATGACAAATCTTGGCTCCAAGGTAGAGAAGAAGAAAGGTAAAGAGGAAAGGAGAGGGACTATGGGTATAGAATATGATATATACTGTCAGACCCAGTGTTTAAGTTGTGTTGCTTAACTGTTTTTCTTTGTTACAATGAGGGGTTCGCTGGGTCATGGTAGGATGGATACCTGAAAATGATTGCGACAAATAACAGAAGGCATCAATAAAACATTTTAAAGCTTCCCATGGAGATATTTACAAAACTATGACAAACATTAGCTTTACATATGACAAGAATCCAAAAGTTTCCTGACTTCTTAGTCCTGAATGGCTTTAAAAATCCCTTCTTTGTACGGAATAAACTTGTGCAACTTATTAAGGGAAAGGCAAATCAGTTCTTAGTTTTACCTTTTTGTGTGACTTGAGGGGTAAAACTATTCACCTATTGAAATTGATCATTTATAAAGCAAGGCAAGGGAAGGGGAAAGAAATGGACAGAAGCAGTCATAAACTAGTATTTGTAATGGCTTCTGATATGCAACATCTGAAAACAGTAGGTATTGAAATCCCTTAAACAAACCCATTCAACTGACTTTCTTGGCAAGGAATCAAGATTATTCCTCCTGAGAACGTTACTACATGGGGCAAGTTTTCATTTACTTACTTGCTAATTCATAAGGATTCTTGCTCTAGAGCAGAGACATTTTTCACTAAAAGAAAATATGACTGTTAAAACCTATGAATACCTGACAACCTGCTTTATTATCATCTGTTAAGACTCAATAAGACTTGGATTATCTGTCAGGACCATTGCACTTATCCTAGCAATTTAAAATTAAAATTATTTGGCATCAAGATGGAAGCAAAATCTCCTTAGATTAGGAGATGAGAGAGCACAATGACATTTGAAGGAGAATGAGAACCATCTCCTATCTGAATTTAAGAATGCACCAGTATGAAAAAATCCAAATGAACTACTGGTAGTTACACAGAAACAAATCAAACTAAGGCCGTTGTTGAGTAAATCAATGAGTATATAATCTTTTCTTTCTGAAAAAACTGTCAGTAAATCCTTTGGTCGGTTTACTTACAGTTTTATAGTTCATTCATTAATATATTTGGTTTTGTGGTTTTTTTAAATAGGAGAGAGAGAGTTCTCATCTAGTATACACATTGTTGTTTCCATTCATCTAATACATTCCTCCTCGGAAACGTCTAATGTATCTTCATCTGTACTTTCTTCTGCTTCTGGCAAGTTGCCCCAAAGTAGAAGATTTACGCCTGAAAACAGAATGTCATCAAATTACTTAAGTCCAGCTACTTTTCGCAGGCTTTGGGGCTAGAATAGCCCCTACTGGCCGTCTAGTTTCACCCCGTCTCGTGTTGCAGATTCGGAATCTGATGTCCGTAGGGGTAAAATGATTTGCCTGTAGTTGTGTCAATAGAAAGTAGTGGAACCAGGAACTGAACCCAGGTTTTCTGCCTCCAGTTCCAGGGCTCTTTCCATTATACCACACCGATTCATTGGTCCTGATGCGAACTTAGCATTTTTTAAAAAATATTTTAAAATTGTAGTTGCTAGTCAATATAATTATCCCAGATTTAATTTTTCAAAAGTAAATTTTATACTAAACTATAGAACGATAGCTATTTAAAATTTAGGTATTGTATTTCAGTTAGGAATTACATTCTAAAATCCCAGTCATGGAAGGGATATTAAGGAGTCCATTTAGCTTAACAGTCTGACTACTTTCTAATTGATTTCCTTGGATTTTCAAGGCTGGCTATCTCACAGGATCCATTTTCTCCTCTTTTGGTGAAGTGCTTCATTTTGATGAGTGATTAAGTATCAGGACTGGCACATGACTGACACTGGCTGGTTGGTTTGTTGAGTATAGGGAACAGGACTGCAATGTGCACCCTCAAATAAAATGGAAATATCTGGAAACTTTGTTCTTAAAGGTATAAAAGGCTCTGGGGTCAGTCATGATATGATGCACTCTCAGAAAGTGGCAGGTTATATTCTAAGCCAAAGCGGGTACAATTTTTAGTAATTGTCATAGGATCAGATCTTAGCAATAGAAAGGCAGAAAAAACAGTGGCCGCCTTTAAAACCCGTTTGAGTCTCAGATACACACACATATACACACATTTAAAAAGAGCACAATTGGTAAAGAAAAAGAGTTATTTTGGACACAATGAGCACTTCAGATTCCATACATGACTTGAAAGCACTAAATTGGAAAAAAAATGTATGCTCAATTTTGACCTCTAGAGAAGCTAATGGAGATCAACAGGAGAATAAACTAGACCAGTGGTCAAAATGACTACTAAGCACAACAATGACTGGACAGTTCACAGAACTTCAGAGATGGAAGGGCTCCCAGGTCATCTAGTTTAAGGACCCCTTGAAAAAGGATCCCCTCTCCAACATATCTGATTTAGAGACCCAAAGTAGGGGGGAACCCACTATCCACTGAGGTGACTCAGTCTATTTTTGGATAGTTCTGACTATTTGGAATGTTCTCCTTATAATCAATCACAATTTTCCTCCTTTGCAGTTTCTACCCATTGTTCCTAGGACCTATGGCCAAGCAGAGCTCATCTAATTCTTTTTCAATCTGACAGCCCTTCTTCATATACATGAAGACAGCTATCATGTCCCCTGTCTTCTTCAGGATAAACATTCCCAGGTTCTTCAACTGACCCTTATATGGTATGAACTCAAGGCCCTTCACTAGCTGTGGAGACAATGCTAGATTTGGAGTCAGAGGCCCTGGGTTGAAATTATAGCTCTGCCTTTCACCATCTGAGTGACCTTGGATAAGTCATTCAACCTTTCTGGGCCTCAGTTCCCTAATCTAATGATACTGTGGACTCATGGGTGGGTTGATCTAGGGGACCTCTAAACCCTATGACTCTCTTTAACTTATCCCTGCACTTCTTAAGATTTGGTGTCCAAGTTAGATCAAATCTAGTAAGATAAAATTTAGCAGAAATCAATATAAAATTCTACATTTGGGTTAAAAAAAATCAGGGACACAATCAGAGGATAGGGGAGGTGTTATTAAACAATTGCTCTGGGGAAGACCTGCGGGTTTTTGTGGCTAGCAATATTTGATACTATAGATGTGGTCTGCCCAGATTAGAGTATAGTAGCACTATCACCCAGCCTGGGATGTTGAATCTGTCTTGGTTACTTTGACTTTCTTATCTGCTATGTCAATCACCATGTTGGCTCTTACTACTGAGCCTGTGATCATTTAAAACCCTCAGATCTTTTTCAGACCAGCTGCTTGTCTAGTCACACTTTGTCTTATTTGAAGTTGATTGTTTTAACCCAAATATAAGATTTGACACTTATCCCTATTAAATTTCATCTCATTACACTGGGCCAAATGTTCTGGTCTGTCAGATTTTTTTGAATACTGATTCTGTCATTCATTTTGTTAGTTATCCTGCCTGGCTTTACATCATCTGCAATTCAATAAGCATGACATCTACGCCTTTACCCAAATCATTAGTAAAAGGTTTAAACAGACATTGAACTATTAACGACTATCCTTTATTTCTAGTCATTCAAACAGAATTTCTGTCTAGTCTACATCTATCTTTTCCATAAGAATAACATGAGACAATAAAATGCTTTGATAAAATTTAAGTAAACTTTACCCATAACATTTCCCTGAGCCACCAGTTTAATAACCCTGTCCAAAAAAAGGAAGATTAGTTGAGTATGACCTAGAGTTTATAAATGCCACCAACAAAGTATACTTGGGCTTCACAAAGTCTTTTATGAGATCCTTAGAAGATGGAGAAATATGAGTTAGATGAGAGTGTATAATAGTTAGGCAGATTTGGAAATGGTTGAATGAACTCAGGAATAATGATAAATGTATCAATGTCAACCTACAGGGAGATTTCTAGTGGAGTGCCCTTGTGATCTATGGGCCTTCTATGTGTTTATCAGTGTCTTAGCTGAATGATTGATGGCAAGCTCATCAAGTCTGTAGATAACATGAAGCTAAGGGGAAGAGATAACACACTGGATGCCAGAATCAGGATCAAAAACGGTCTGAATCTAATAAGGTGAAATTTCATAGGTGTATGAAATCCTATAATTGGGTTAAAAAGAAATCAACCATACCACTAGAGGATAGAAGAAAGTGTGGTTAAAACAGCAGCTTTGGTGAAAAAGAGCTGTTTCTAGTGGATAGCAAGCTCAATTTGAATTAACAAGGTGACATGGCAGCCAAAAGTTAGTGACTGTAGGCTTTATTAATAGAGACATAATGATATTTATGTAGTGATTTTAAGTTTGCAAAGTGTTTTACAGTTACATTTACAGATGAGGAAACTAAGGCTGAGAGAGTTTAAGTAGCTTGCCTGAGGTCTCAAAAGTAGGAAGTGTCAGAAGCAGGATTTGAACTCAGGAATGCTAACTCCTGATGCCAAGTCTAGTGTGGCCTAGTCCAGAACAAGGAAAATGATAGCCCCTTTCCTAGTCAGACCACATGTGCAGTGTTGTGTTCATTTCTGGGCATAATTTCAAGAAGGATATTGATAAATTGGAGTTCATTTGGAGGAAGGTAATCAAGCTTTTGAAAGACTAGAAACCAAACCATACCAAGCATTAAAGGTAAGAAGACTTTGGGGGAAGATAACAGCTATCTTGGAGTATTAAAAGGGATATGGATGGGGTGGAGGTGTCTGGCTTCACAGAGCAGAGCTAGGAAAAATGTGTGGAAATCACAGGCAGATAGATTCCTAATAATTAGAGTTTTCAAAAGTGAAATGTGCTATCTTGGGAGACAGTAGCCATCCTAGAGTTTTCTGAGTAGAGGATGGATGACCACTTGTCCGAGATGGATTAGACTAGATGACCTTTGAGGTCTCTTCAAACTCTGACACACCATGATACGACTAATTCCATTTTGGACACATTGAGCTTGGAGTGCTGGATACTCAACTGAAGATATCTAGTTGTGAATCAGAAATCTGAGTCTGGTGCTCAGGTGGGAGGTGGGGGTAGGGTGAAGGTGGAGATCTCAATCAGGGAGTCATTCACATGGAAGAAATAGATGAAGGCATAGTAATCACATAGAGTATATATAGAGAAGAGAGTTTTGGGGAACTTCTACATTTAGAGATCAGGATGAAGAAGAGGTAAGAGTAGCAGTCATCAGCAGTATAATAAGGACTGCAAGGGTTCAGTTTTCATAGAAACCTAAGGAAGAGAATAGCAAAGGAGGGTTACATGCTATTGGGTAGCTGCAAAAGGAGTGAGAAGATGCTATTGCATTGTCAATTATGAGGTTGTTATGACCTTTGACAGTAGTTTCACTAGGATGCAGAAGACAGGATAGTGCAATGCAAAGAACATGAGGTTTAGAGGTAGAGGGCCTCAACCTGAATCCCTGCTTTGCTACTTACTACCTGTGGGCCTCACTCAGTTTCCTCAATTGCAAAATAAGAGAGTTGGCCTAGATGACCTATAAATGTTCCTTCTCAGCTCTAAATCTATGAAACTGTTACAGAAGTTTGCCAGGGGGTTTGGAGTGAGGAAATAAATGGATACTCTCCTTCTTCCTTGAGAGTGACTGAAAGGAAGTAGAGATCAGATACAGCAAGGTTTTAGGCCTAATATTTCCTTTTTGGTCAAGGAAGAGCTGATCATGTTCGAAGTAGCCAACAGAGAGGAAAAGATTGAAGATGCTATGGGTGGTGAGAAGGAGATGGGAAGAAAGAATGAGAAACAAAGAAAGTTTGAGAATGAGCTGGGAGGATATGAATGAAGTGGTAAGTGGAGAGTTTGGCCTTTCTAAGGAAAGCCAACATATCTTCTAAGACAGGAGGGCAAGCAGACAGAAAAGGTGAGCACATCTGGAGGGGTTGAAGAAGTCCATTTCTGTTTGTCTCCATTTGCCCAGTAAGTAGGAGGTAGCACTCATCTGAGAGTAAGGGGGTGGGACTAAATTTGGTTGTTTAGAAAGAGTGAAATCATTCAGCATAGGGAGTGTGATCATGAGATGACTAAAGACTGTAGGGCAACAGTGAGGACTGACTTAGGCTTAAAGAGCATGAATTTGTAGAGGACCTACTAAGTTAGGAAAAACTTCCCCACTTTAGCAATTGTGAAATATTAGGACAGGTTATCTAGGAAGGCTTTGGAAGCTTTTCTGGAACCTCTATAATAATGGAAACAAAAATCTTTCTAGGAGGGGTTATTGCCTGAAGTGGGGTTTGGGTTTAGAAGAGACATTATTTTGAAGTCTGAGATTTTCTAAGGTTTCATGGATATTCCTTTGATCCTGCTACCCAGGAGACTTGCAATGATAGTCACCATGCCATCAGAAGCAAGTTTCTAGAAAAAAAATTGCTTCAATTACAATATCAGTACTAGGAAGGATTCTTGGAGTCAATACTCAGGGACATGAAGTAGTTTAGCACAATTGTTTCAAAGGAGGAAAAATAAACTAAGAGATTGGATCTGACAGAAGCCGCACCTTCCTTTCTCTGTTAAGAAGGGAGGAAGGAAATCCTGTGATACATCTGTTTCTCATGGATTAGATTCTATGTGAATGGAAGAATGCAGTGCTTTTATCTTTGAAAAATTAACGAATATTAAAGTAAACAATAAAAAAAAAGCCCTGTGTTTTGAATACAGGAAAAATGGTATCAAAGCAAAAACTTCCCTTAATATGCCCCATGTGCCCCATGATTAGCACAAATATACATCTGGGGGCTTAAATTAGGAGCTTAAATCTCACATGAGGGAATTCAGATTGGCACTTAAGTGCAAACAGCCTGTTTTAACGACTAGATTCTTAAATTAGGACCTTGAATGATAGCTTATGGGAACCAAGCTTAGGTCCCAGATGATGACTGAATCTCAGCTATAGAAAAGGTGTGTGGGGAGGGCTCAGAGAGACACATTTTGGACACTGAAATAATTTTTACCATTTTTTAAGCCTAAGGTTTTCTTTCTCCTAAAAAACTCCACCAAACTTCCTAAGTCCAAAATATATATTTAAAAAATCAAGTAAAACTTTGGTGTTAGTATTGACTTAGACCATCAAGCTTTCTTCAGCCAAAATAGCATTAGACAATTAGAACATGTATTACATGACAGACTGAACGGCTCCAAGCAATATAAAATGTATCATGTAAATATCCAGAAAGCATTAGCAATGTAATTTCTTATGAAAGTAATTAGTAAAGGCAACAATTTTTTTAGAGTCAAATATTTACATTCTCTTCACTAAAGTATCAGAAGAAATGACTACAGTCCTTTTAATATGGGCAAATCACATCAAAACTGTTTGTTTTTAAATCTGAGATAATATATTAAAAAACAAAAACCTCACAGGAAATCAAATAGCTTTTAAATCTGATGCTCTTTTAAAAACTCTCTGGAGCAAGAATGTATGTAGAAGAACAGGCCAGAACAATTAATTTATTAATCAATTAAAAAAAGAATCTAGGCAACTTTGGACCCTTAGACAACAAAACACAAAAATGATAATGGACTTTTGCCAATACTCTCCATAAGTGAATGTTGAGAAAAAAGGATTTAAATTTCAGTAGAGATCTCAGGCTTTTATTTAATATAAGCAGGAAAATTGATATCTCAAAGTCCAGTAATCTAGGTTAGGGGGAGCTTCCTGAGAGAGGTTATTGTTAAAAATAGATTAATTTTTATATGCATGGTTTGCTCAATCTGCAATAACTTTTTTCCTTTATAGTAACTCAGGAACAAATGTTAGCTAGTAATTTTAAGTATTTTCATTTAGCTTTATTCTAACCCTGCTAAGATACCCCAAAAGAATCCTGTAGCTGACAACGGCAATTTGAATTATTTTTGTGTTTTATAGATAAGGTAGAGAAATCTGTCAATAACATTTCTTACCAGTGGAGTCTAACCGGTTGATACCAAAAACTGCCTGACTATGAAACATCCAGAAATGCCCGTTGTTGCAAGACAGAAGGCAGGGTTTGCATGGAACGATCACATGATAACCTACAATGTTCCCACTAAAACAGAAAACAAGAATCATCATCTTTTGAGTAATATTCATTCATTCATTCAATAAGTTATTTATTAAGGACTTACAAAGAGCCTAAAACTGTGCTAAGTGCAGCAAATAAAAAGACAACAATGAAACAGTCCTTGGCCTCAAGCAGTTTACATTCCATTGGACCTTCAATCAAAGCTACTTGAAGGGAATATTGTAAGGAGAATCTTAATTAGGTGGTGGACTTCACTAGATGGCTCCTAAATTCCATTCCTACTCTGAAATTTTGAGAGTCTGTGATGATAATGTATTAGGCCTAAGAGGGACCTCAAGGGTTTAATCCAGTCCTCTGATTTTACAAATGAGGTACCTGAGGACATGGGAGATCTAGGACTACAGTTTAGCTATCCTTCTGCAGCTCCAAGGGATACAAAGAAGGGAGGTATCTGGTAGAGATGTGACACTGGGGGGCTTATATTATGGGTAGATCTTCACTAGTAAAGCTAAGGAATGAATTCAATCAATGTAAACAGATTATCAGTATAATTTAGGCCTCAATTCCTTACCCTTTCTTGTCTCCTACCCCTCAATAATACAAGTTTTGGGGTGTGAATTCAGAGAACCACAGATTTAGAGGTGGAAAGGTCGTTAGAGGTCATTTAGCCCACCCCTTTTTACATAGAAGAAAGCTGAGGCCCAGCACTGTGTGGTGTCTCTTCCAAGGTCACACAAGGTAGGAAAGAATAGAATTAGGATTTGAATAGAATCCCTATGGTTCCTAGTCGAATATTCTTTCTTTTTTTTTTCCTTCTCTAAACAGTTTCTAGATTTTTTTGTGATTACTAAATATTAAGCAATAATTTAATAATATCCTTATCTCAAACACATGGTTTCCCAAATAATGCAATAAAATGAAAGCTCCCTCTAACATATTCAATCATATAATGCTCTTCAATCATATATGTCTTTTAATAAATTTATTTAATACATACTGTGGGGAAAATGGTTTGTCAATCTATTAATTACCTTAATGCTGAGTATAAGCAAGGACAGAGACAAGAAAATAGAATATATTCTTAGACAGCATCTAACCTAAAAAGAACTTCTAGAAAAGTGTAGTTGAACTATAATTTGAGAATACCAGAATATACATATAAAAAATTAAGCTAGATAAACTAGTACTCTTTCCATTAAGTCACATTGTTCTAATGATTGTCATAATTTTACATAATCATAGTGATAGGTACCATGTGTAACAAATTTGCAGATGACATAAAATTGGGAGTGACAGCTAAATATTTTTGATAATGAAATCAGGAAAAGTAGTATAGCACACTAGGCAGAATGCTGTTATTGGAGTCAAGAAGATGAGTTCAAATTCCGCATCTAATCTTTATTGGCTGTATGATGATGGGCAAGTCCCTTATGCCCTCTGAGCCTTAGTTTCCTCAAATTTAAAATGGGGACAATAATACCTGTAAGTACTTATCTCATACCATTGTTTTGAGGTACAAATAGAATAAAATAGTAAAGTGCTTTGCATATTTGCAAATGTAAGTTATTATTCTTAATATGACTGACTGGAATGGTAGGCTAAAGACAACAAGATAAAATTTAATAGCGATAAGTAAAAAGTTGTACCCTTTGGTTGAAAAAGATGTACTATATGAATAGTTGGAGAAGGTTTTGTGTGTGTGTGTGTGTATGTGTGTGTGTGTGTGGTTGGTAGGGGAAATGGGAGCACATAGTTAGAAAGTACTTTGTGTGAAAAAGATATAGGGGTTTTGTTAGATCAGATTATTCAGTTCAACAATTTAACTCAACCAACATTAAGTATCTACCGGGTACAAGGTACAGTGCTAAATGGTAGGTGGGGAGAACAGTGCTAGGTGATGTGGAAAGAAAGACAAAAACAAAAAGTCCCTAGCCTCAAGAAGCTAAAATTCATGGGGGATGGGGGAAGGAATGAAGGGTAATTACAAGATCAATATGAATCATCAGTGTGATGTGGCAGCCAAAAATAGAAAACACGATGTTGGGCTGCATCAACAGATGTACAGTATACAAGTGAAATGTATACCTGGAGTACTGGTTACAGTGCTGGGTGCAACATTTTAGGAAGGACATTGACAAACTGGACTGAAAAAGGGTGACCAGCAGAGAAGGACATGCTGGTTCAATTTAAGGAAAAACTTAGAGCTACCCCAAAAAGTAATGGGCTGCCCCAGGAGGCTTCTGGTGCCTCTTGTGGGCTAAGGGCAAAAGGAACTGGCAATAACGAGCCCAGAGAAGAGAGCTTGGCAGGAACAAATAGCAGTTCATTGTATATTAAGTGTATAGCTAAATACATATATATGGGCTAAATGACCTCTGACAACCTTTCCACCTCTAAATCTGTGGTTCTCTGAATTCACACCCCAAAACTTGTATAGGGGTAGGAGGCAAGAAAGGGTAAGGAACGGAGGCCTAAATTATATAGATAATGACTGAATTCATTCCTTAGCTATATACAACTTCAAATATACTGAGAGTTGTCATATGGGACAGATCTGACTTACTTTAGAGGGCAAAAAGTTACAGGGAAAGAGATTTTGAATTGACATAAATAAAAACTTCCTATGCATTAGAACATCCCGGTAATGAAATGGACAGCTGGGGGGGAGGCGGGTTGGATCAAGGAATTTTGGGAGTTCAAGGATCATAACTGTCTTTCAAGTAGAAGAGTGATAGAGATGTGGCAGCTGAAATTCCTGGACTAGGTGAACTCTGCTTCCTTCTAAATTCTAAGATTCTAAGTAAAATAGCAGCAACTATTTTATATTATTACTTTCCCAAACTTCTTGGCTAATATTTTATAATCTATTAAGAAAGCAGGCTATCTCTGTCTAATTTATTATTTATACTTGAAGCAATATTTCTTTGCTACAATAACCCATTTCCATTTTTATTTTATAGACGCTTCACTAAAATTCCACTCCATGCTTCAGCACGATGCATCTGGGTTGTAGGGACTTTGGGTTCTTAAATGTCATCCCAAGTAGAATGCAAACTCTGGAAGGTCCCACCAGGTTGGAAAGGCTTTGAGTTTGGAACCAAAGATTGTCTTCTAAGGAGCAGGGTAAATGTACAGAAACTCATTATCAGAAGGTTGCTCACAAAATTATCATTATTATTATTTTTTTGGTCATTCATGGAAGCTGTCTATTATGATGGTTTGCAGCTTCAGCAGTGGAAGAGACACCCACACCAATGAAATGATGGATCCTTGGAAGTACTGAAGACTCACTTAAGATTCTACCTCCTTCAAAAGTATCCCAACCAGGTAGACTTGAGTAACAACAACAACAAAAAATCAGTATGTTTTTTTTTATAGTTCTCAGAACATAACTCTTTAGATACCCAGAAGTAAAGAGGCAGTATGGTATAGTGTAACGAACAACAGAGTTGGTGTCAAGGTCTAGGTTCAAGTATTGACTCTGCTTTGAATTGGCTGTGAGACTTTCGGTAAGTGACTATGCTACACAGCCTGTCTGAGGCTCCATTTCCTCATTTATAAAACAAGGATAATCATACCTGTACTGTGTAGTTCACAAGTCTGTTGTGAATTGCTGTATATTCAAGAGCTATGCAAAAGTAAATTAATATCATATACCAGCAGTGCCTCTCACTTCAGTGGTTAGTTTTCAGAAGGCAGAGCAGTGATTTCAGTTTGTTCTGTAAGACACCAAGATACTCTGGATACTACTATTGCTACATACTGAACAAACATCACTAGCCCTTTAGGTCCAAGGTTTCTGTTACCTTGAGGCTTTAGTGTGATTTTGGGTTCTTGTATGTTCTAGTTCTCTGTTGCCACTCAAGAACTGATCCACCAGATGGAGAAGTAGGAGGACAACATGTGTCTCTTGCAAACCAAATACAAGTTAGCTACTCTAATTTTAGACTTCGCTGTTTTTGAAAATATTCAAAAGTAAGACAAATCTACAATGAATGGTGGAATTTGCAAGAATTTTCACCCTTCTCAGTGTTAGTCAGCTGATGATAGAAGCTCTGAATTTTTCACAAATCATTCTATTATCTGGTCATATGTTAAACTCAGCCAACAGGTGGAATCATTTCAGTTACTGCTTCTCATAGGATCTTGTAGTTAGTGCCGGCAGGGACTTTAGAAACCATACAGTCAAACCTCCTTATTTTACAGGTGACAAAACTAAGACAGACAGAGTTTAAGTGAACTATCCAGGGTTACATGGTCAATAAATGTCTGGGAGGCAGGATTTGAAGACAAGTGTCTCTGACTCCAAGTCTAGTGCCCTAGGAACTTCGCTATGCCATCTTTCTTTTCATGTCTTTCCACCATACCTCATCCTGAACTGATGATAATTCAAATTGTAATTTAATAAACTTTCATCTAATTATTTTTTCTGAGTGGCTTTTCAATGTGCCCTTCACAGGGAACAGGCAACCAGTGCTAAGCGTAACCCATTGAATTTCACTTAATTCAGCTTCAACACTTGTCCTCCCAATCCACAGGTAAAGTAAAACAGTGCCATAAATTACCATGTTAAACAGGCAATGTCCTTCAGTTTACATTGGCAGATTTCAGTAAAATAACAGGTTCCAATGAAGTCCACAGCACTAGAAGGGAAGACACGTAAGGATAGTTAGTGGTTCTTTTGATCAGTGAGGCAGCACTGATTTGGTAGAGTCAAAGGCCTGGAAGAGACCTTAAAGAGTCAGCTAGTCTAACCGTGCGCCCCACCCCCTCCCGCCCAGGCAGAACTATACTGTATTTTATAATGGCCATTTAACATCTTCCAATTTGTCATGAACTTCTAATAAATCTTTAATTTTTTCTCTTTCTAGTATTCATTGATCCACACATATTTCAATACATTATTATACTCCCATCTCTCACAAGTTAACAAGAACAGCAATCGACATGAAGGTCCCCTGATTCTGGTCTAGACCCTCGGTACTAACTTGTAAGATCAGCAGCGAGCCATTTGCCTTTTTGAACCTCCACTTCCCTGACTCTAATGTGAACCAATAGATGATGTGGTAAAGTGCACAGAGCACTGGACCCAGGAGTCAGAATCTGGCTCTGCCATGCACTAACCTGTGACTCCAGAGAAGCTGAGTAACTTCACTGAGTCTCCGACTCCTCTTTTGCAGAATGGGGATAATAATACTGATACCACCTACCTCACAGCAGTATTATAAGAAAAATACTCGTTCTACTATAAAGTGCTACATAAATCTGAGCATCATCAGCATATACTTATTATAATGACTATTACAATAACATACTTATTACCATGATATTGCAAAGGTTTTTATGTATGTGCTTCTAAAAAGAAAAGCATTGAATTTATGGTTTCAAAGGCCAGTGAGAAGTAATTCAACCCAATCCTTGCCTGCAAGCAGGACTGGACTTAAACCAACAGACAGATCAGAATCTGTCCTATTTTTGAAGTACAGATAAAAAGATTCCACAATCCCATTTGGTGACCTTTTATAGCATTTGCCAATTATCATGAAATTATTATTTATAGTAAATCTTAGTGGTTCTTTCCATTTTAATCTATTTCCTTTGGTTCTATCCTAAATGGGAATAAACAATAGCTGTTTGCCATTCCTCATGCCAATTATACTCTCAGTAGTATCCCTCCATTTTCATGTTCAATAAAGATGAAAGTTTAGAAAATAATGAAGTGCGTCACATAGGACTTGTCCACTAAATCACTGAATACTAGATGCAATGGAATAGCAGGGCAAAAAGTGCCAGGATTTAGACTTAAAGGCTATGTGGCCACAGAGATGTAATTAACTTGGTGTCTGGAATCATAGTTGACCGTTATGGCTAAACCACAGACCATGTCCAGACATTCAACCCACTCAGTTTTGCTCCAACAGGATCATCAGATACTCAATCTAAGGCTGGGAGTGGCTGGCACTCCAAAATGATAACCTCATTGTTGTCTCCCAGAGGGCCAGTCTCAACCCTCCCCTTCTAGTCAAAGGGCTACCATTGAACTGAAATTTTCTTACGCCTAATCGGCTTGACTTACGTGGTTGGAGGAATGTCTGTAGAATAAAGGTCTATCTCAGTGTCTGCCAGCAAGACTGCCTTCATCCCCCTAGAGCTGAGCACTTGCTTACAGAATTTGCAGCACAGGATAGATACACACCGGTTCTTGAAGCTATAATTGCTGGTAGACATGACGACTCAGAGAGGATTAGGGAGAGAGGGTTTTGAAAAACGAAGCAGGGCCTCTGCCCTGTCCAGTCCAGGAACCCAAAACTGGAAGATTGGAAGCAAAGCCTTAGCAAGAAATTAGACCTTTTGTCCGGACTGAGGGAAAGGTACACGTAGTTCTTTTCTCTGTGGTAGGAGCTAGGGAAAGAGTAAACTTTCTTTTCCCCTTAACTGCTCAGAGAGTAGAGTGTGGGGGGAGATGAGCTGCTGAATTGTCAGTACCTTTTTTTTTTCTCAGCTGTTTTTCCCCTTTCTCCTATCTTAATGGAAACTTTCCCGTTTAACTTCTGTCTCAATAATTATTTTTTTCTCAGATTTCTCTTCTACACTCTCCTTTATCTCTGGAACTTTCTCCTTTCAGGCTTCCTCATCTGTTTTCTTAAAACTTTCACTTCCTTCAGGGCTCTCTGACCACTTTCTCCCTTGGAATCTTCTACCCTAAATTTTGGTGGACTCCTCTTTTCAGCTCTATTTATACTCCCAGCTCTCTTTCTCTGCAGAGTGACGGCCCCTTCCCAGTTTTCTCAGGGTATTCTTTCCTCTGCCCCCAAATCTAGTTCTGCCCCTCAGAGTCTGGAGCTCTGTCTTTCTAGAAGAATTTTTCAATACAATCACTCTCAAATGCTACCTCAGGGAGCTCACACTCTTCCTGCAGGACCTCCCGGTAGGGACTCCCTCTCTGTTCCAGAAGATACCTTTGAATATTCTCTCTTTCCCTCTGTAGGCCTCCGCTAATCGTCTCTCTCCTTCCCTGAAAAGTACTGCTCTCTCCCTCTGGCAGAGTTAATATACTAGGGGGGCGATGTGCAAGATGGGTGCCCGTCTCTGCGTTCGCTCTCGCCCTCAACAGGATACCCTGATTCGATCTTTTCCTCTCTCTATACACGTCCCTCTCTCTTTCTCTCTGGATGTTCCCCCTTAACTCCCTCTCCCTCCTTATATTCCTCCTCTCAGCTCTTGCTGTGTCCCTCAGGATGGACGCCCTGAGCTCGCTCTCTCTCCCTATACCCCCGCCTTCAGCTATCTGTGCTTCTCTCTGAATGATTGCCCTCAGCTCCCTTTCTCTCTGCGTCAGCCTCCTCTCAGACCTCTCCCGGTCTTCCAGGATAATCTCCCTCAAGTCAATCTCTCTGGATTGCCGACTTTCGATCTGTTCTCTCTCTCTCTGGGGGCTGCCCCTGGGTTCTCTTTCCCTACCCCTCCTTAATTGCCTGCTGTCATCTCGCTCCCTCTCTTCCTGGACCGTGCTTCTCAGCAGCCTCTCCCTGGTCCTGGGAAACCTGTCCTGGTCTCTCTCTCGTTCTTCATAGAGGAAGCCTCTGAAATCCCTCTCTCTGGCGGGGAGCCTCTCGTCGAGGCGCTCCCACTCTTCCTGGGCGAACCTGACCACTCTCGGCCTGTCTGAGGGCCTCTCGTCGGTTCTCACCCAGTCTTCCTGGACTAAGCTGCTCAGCTCCCTGTCTCTTCTTGGGTATCTCGACTCTACCCTCTCCCTCGCTATCTGGGCGTCCTCTCTCAGGGTCCTCCGTCGTGTTGGGTACCAGGTTTCGACCCTCTCCCTCACTCCGGGGGCGTCCGCCCACAGTTCCCTGTTTCTTCTTGAGTAGTGCCACTGAGCTCTCTCCCGCTCCTGGATGGCACCCCTGAGCTCCCTCTCCCTCCAGTAATGCCTCCCCTCGAATCTCGACCTCTCCTCCTGGACAGCCCCCCCTGATGGCCCTCTCTCGTTCTTGATACCACTGTTCTATCCTCGCTCTATCTTCCTGGATGATCCCCCTCAGCACTCTCTCTCTTTCCCTGGACAGCTGGCCCCCCAGCTCTCTCTTCCTCGAAGTTTCCTCTTCTCAGCTCTGCCCTCTCTCCCTCGACGCCCCCTTCCCTCGGCTCGCTCTCTCCCCCTCGAAATGGACCGGTCAGGAACGCACGCTCTAGCGCGCGCCCTGGAAAAGGCGGGGCGAGGCAGGGCAGGGCAGGGCAGGTCGGTTCGGCTCAGTCCTCGCGGGGCTCCTGTCACCGGACACGCCGTTTTCACTCTCCTCCTTTGGCTTTCCCGACCGGCTGTCAGTTTGAATTACCAACGTCGCGCTCCTATTGGGGGGAATCCGGGACACGCCTTCTTACTCCATTGGAAGATTCTGGACACGCCCCCAGGTGAAAAACCTGAGTGGAGGAGAACCTTGCCTAGCCCGCCCCGGCAACGGCGTCTGTTCGGTCCCGCTTGCCAGATGGAAGAATTTGGATACGCCTCCGATTCTGATTGGTGGGCTTCAAGGAGGTTGTGGCAAGTCCTCGCTTTCGCCCCGGTGAAAAGGAGAGTACGCCCTTTGAGCTTCCAATTGGAAGACGTTAGACATTCCCCTCAGACTCTCATTCTCTATTGGCGAAAATTCCCCGCAACGCCTCGCCCCCTTGACACGACCCAATTGGTTCTGTCTACCCTTTCGAGTTCGCGTGTGGTTGCTGAGCATCTTGTTCCCACCTCCCTAGCTTTTTTTTTTTAACTTTAGTTGGAGGTCTAGAGGGGTGGGGCCCATTCCAAGACTCCGCCCTTGCACGACGGGCCACGCCCTTTGATTTCTCCAGCCCAACCTTCCTCCTGGGTAGGTGTGGAGGGGCGGGATCGGCCTTTTTTAATGGCTCCAGCGTCCGTCAGTCCATAGGCGACGGGCAATGATTGGCAAGCCGGTGGGTTTGCTCTGCCTGATCAATCTGTTGAGCGGGCGGAGGCTCGCCGAGGGGGTGGGGGAGGGAAGCGAGCTCCAAAGTAGCGGGTGGATGGGCGGGAACTGAGAAGGGAAAGCATTCCCGGGGCCGGGGGACTCAGCCGCGCCGGAGCCAGGTAAAGGCTCCTTCCTTCCCCCTTTTCTTCCTCCTGGTTTTCAGCAGGGAACCGGAGACTGGGGCGGGAAGGACAGCGCCATCCGCTGTCTCATTGGCTTCTCCGCCATCCCGTTGCCCGGCAGCCGGCGGTCCAGGTTCTGGGAGACCCTTCCCAAATCCCTTGTGCACAGCCCCTCGCCCTCTCCTGGCCAGCGTCTGCCTGCGCGCCTGTGGCGCGGTTCCCAAAGCCCCTTCCAACGTACGCCGGCACCTGACAGCCCTTCCAGCCAGGAGAGCAGCCCCTTCCCCTTCCCGGTAGGCATCGCTGATTAATTACCCACTGCCTCTGGAGCCCGGCAGGCGGCACCGTCTGTCCGTCCCTCTGTACTCGGTGCACGCACAGAGCCAGGCGCCTCGTGCCTCGCTCTTCCCAGCGCGCTCTCGGGAACTGCGCCCTGACCGCGGCTGCTTCCCTCCCTCGGTCCAGCCCTCTGACTTGCAGCGCTCAGCCCCCCGGCCTGGCCCAGCCTTCCGGGATCGGGCAGTCCTTGCCTCAGGAGCGCGCCCTTCTCGGGATATCAACCTAGCGATTGCTCGCTCCCTCCCAACCCCAGCAGCCGCACTCCCCCTCCCCCGGCCAAGTGGAGGAGCCCACCTCGTTCCCTTCCATCCATCCCTCCACCCCCCTCTTCCTGCCTCCCGGAGCCACGCCGTCCCTCCTCCCTCCTTGCTTCCCCCCCTCCCTTCCTCCCGCTGTCCTTTCCTTCGATCGCGGGAAGGGGGAGACACAGGAGGGCTCCTTTCGCGCAGCGCAGCGGAGAGGACAGGCGGGAGGGAGAGAAGGAAGGAAGGAGAGGGGCGTCCGAGGGTCTGCCTGCCTGCACGCCCCGCAGCCCGCTATGCTCCCCGGCTCTCGTTGGAGCCGGCTCGCGTCTCCCCGGGCCTTCCTTCTCTCGGGCACCTTTAGGGGGTGAGAAGCCGGGCGTGGAAAATGCGCCCCCAGGGGAAGAGGGCTCTGGGATCTGGAATTTGGCGGCGGGGGCTCCCCCGCTCGCTAGGGGCCGGTCCCCGCAGGCCTGGATGGGTTGGGCTGGGGGGAAGGCAGGAAAGCAGGCTCCTGGGAAGTGGGGGGAAGAAGGGGAGGGAAGCGAAGGCTGTGAAGGCAGGGCTGCCCTCCCGCGCTTTGCTGGCCGTGTCCTGGCTGGACTCTGTAGCCCCGTTTCCTGCCTCTGCCGGCCACATTTTTCCTCTGAATGTAGCCGGTGCAGAGTAGGGTCCCCTCCTCTCCCTGCAGATCTCGCCCTCCCCCTGGCATCCCCCCGCCTTTTGCATTTGCTGCCAAGGGAAGCTAGTAACCAAAAACAAAACAGCGAGGAGGAGGAAGGGGAGGAAAAGTTGTGCGCTAGTAGCTTGTCCCTGCTGGGAACTGCATCCGCACCCCCTCCTCCCCCTGCCCTCGCCTTTTGATCGCCCTTTGATGTCTAGGGGAGATACTGGGGTTGGGGCGGGGTCCAATGGCCATCACATCTGTGAGGGGCCTTCGAGGTCCAGACCAGGAAGGCTTTGGCTGGGGCTGGGCACTGCTCAGGTTTGGCAAGATTTGGGGCGGGTGGGGGTGGGTGGCTGCCGCAGTTTGATGGGCTTAGGCTGAGCCTCTCTGCAGCCCTCCCATGGCTCCGAGCGAGCAGATGCTTTGAAATAATTTTGTCTCTTTAAATTCAGAGGGAGCTTCCCCTTTCTCTTGACCTTGCTGCACCTCCCTCCACCACTCTCCTGCCCACCCTACTGGGGTGGAGGTGAATGGGGCTTGGTCTCAGCTGTTCCTAGTTTGGGAAGACGTCGTCTCCCCCACCCTCAGCCTGCGTATTGGTATCTGCTCTCCGGTTGATACCCCCTTCTCCATCTTTTCTCTCCCCCTCCCCCTTTTCCTGCATTTACAGGCAAGTGAACCGAAGAAAACGACTTCCGATCCTGCATTGCTGCTGCTCCCATTTGGGATTTGATTTGCATCATCTCAGGAGCCCGTAAAACATAACAAAAAAAGAAGCAACCCTCCAATCTCCTCCCCCACTTACATATATACATACAGACAGATATACAGACATACAGACAGAGACACACACGCCCAGATACACACCCACACTCTCGCACAGACACTGACACAGTCAGGCGTGCACACACATCCCCACACCCCCACACCATGTTGTTGTGCGGAAGGACTTCCACTCCCTGCCTGTGTCGTTGATGTCAGTCCCCAGGACAGCCTCCCGGCGCTGCGGCTCCCCTGGCTGATGCTGATGCTTCGGCTCGGAGCTCGACACTAGGAAACAGAAGCCGCTGCTCCGCCCCGGCCCCCACCACCCCCAACATCTGCATGTTCCCGCCGCGCTGGCCGCTTGCTGCCTCCCCAGCCGGCAGCCTTCCTACGGACTGAGGCTCCCCGGAGCGCTGGATTCTGCTGGGAGACCAATCGACCCTCAGAAGAGGAAATCTTGAGGATTTTAATTTCAGTGGTGCGATTTTTGTCGGGTGGATCTATCCATTCGGGAGCTGAATTAGGAAGGAAACATGACGTCTCCAGCTAAATTCAAAAAGGATAAGGAGATCATAGCAGAATACGATACTCAGGTCAAAGGTAGGTGATTTTGAAAATAACTGTGCTTACATACAAACCTATTCATATGTACTTGTAGATATATGTGTATATATACATATATATGTATATATATATTCACATGTTTAAATATAGGCTATTGTGGCTCGTTGGGAAGGTTTCATTTCCCTGGATAGAACAGGTGGGGGAGTTTTTATTCAGAGGAGAAGACTGTCGGGGTGAGGGGCAGAGGAGGGTGTGTACCACCCAAGGATGGCAAGGCTAGGGGCCACAGGCACTAAATGAGATTGTCCAGAGCTTTAAGGTCTGCTCTAGGGGCCGGGCTGTCACTGTAAGTGCCCCCTTACCTTGACTAGACTGAATGGGGGGGAGGGGCACGTGGTCCTTGGAAGGATAAAAGGGGCAATCAGCTTTTGGGTTTGGGTCTTTAGAATGATTGAAATCTGACAGGTGTTTGGAAATGCATTTCACAGGCTGAAGACTAATCCGGGCTGGGAAAGGCAACCTAGAGAAGGTGTTCTATTTGGAAAGCTTCTGCAGAGAGGTTGGGTTTATAAGGATGGTTTTTTTTTCTTGGTGGTTTTTTTTTTCCCCTGCTGCAGCTATTTTAAAACGTAAGACTTGCTGTGGTATTAAGAGACAGTCTAGGAGCACCTTCGGCTAGGCGTACCTGCCTGGTCCCCGGTAGCCCAGCTACATCTAGGATTAGCTAGTTATGTTGAGAGTAGAAATCAAGGCAACCACCTCCAACCTTTCCCACTCCACCCTGAATTTGTATATAGTGCCATGGGTTTTGAATTGAATTGTGCGTCCCCCAGGGTTGTGGTTCTGAAAAAAGGAAAGAAAGAATCATGTTTAACCCTTTGTTCTTTTCCTTTTTTTATTTTGAAGCCCTGAATAATTTCTCTGCCAAACTGGAATGAAAATGTGAACTTGTAGAGAGGAAGTGACCAGTTCTCAGTTCTCCTAGGTCCACTGATAGACTTGACTAGTGAATCCCCTTTCCTGTAGCTCATTCCTAGATTCCTTACTGCTCTTCATTTCCTGGATTCCTGCCTGTTAATGAGGAACACACAACCTACATTTGTGTGGCTACCCAACCTGGCCAGCTAATCAGTCACTGGAGATAACCATGTGCCTCAGTCTAGCGAGACATCAGCTGGGGGATGGAAACAGGCCTTGAATGTTATAACACATGGCTGGAAATCTAGGTTTTCCTTTGTTTCAGGGTGGAGGGAAGTGTCCCCTCCTCCCCTCCCTGTATCTATGTTAGGAAACCTTTTTACAACAGTGAGGACTTGGGGAGAGCTTTGTAACCCTTCCCTCCTTCAGCCAATGCTTGGGAGGCTTTAAAAAGGGAAGCCAGTTGATCACTTCTGCTGGAGAGGCTTAATCTGCAGCTCCTACCATGCTGAGATCTCTTTATCTCCTTAGTTAGCTGGCCTCTGCAGTGTGCTCTGAAGGGTCTCTCATCAATTGACTGAAAGCCCCAGTAGGTTTACAGCTGGGATAGGGAGCTAACTCAATCCTAGATCCAGTAGTGCTGGGCTGGGAGGGTGTGGCTTCGAGTTAGAATTGAGTGAGGTCTTGGCCTCTTGTCCTGGTTGATAAGCCCTGACTCTTTTTGCAAACAATAGGCCACTGGCCTTTTGTGTCCTGTCCAGATTGGCTGCATTCTGCTGGTTGGAATCCCCCCTCTCATTATAACTGGGTCTGTCTCTCTTCTTCACATCCTGTTTAGAACTGTTTCCATAGAGTTAATAACTTCCACTTTTCCAGGTTCTCTCCAGAAGCACCCCATTTGACTAAGGGTGCAAAGTGATTTTACACACATTTTTTTAGGAAGCTTCAGGACTGAAAGGTGTTAATAGAACCATTTTAGCTACTGATCCAGTTGGTAAAGGAATTCTGGAAATTCTGCTGTGTGTCTCAGAGAATTAAACACTTGCATATTTACAAACACTGCTCTCTGAGGTGATGTAATGCAATTGGATCTTTGAGGTTTCTCTTTAACCTTGCCACAGACAGAAGAGTTTTCTTTCCCTCCAGTCTTTTCCCATTGACATTGTAGAGAATCATAGAATCTGGGAGCTAGAAGGAACCATAGAAATAATCCAGTCTAAACCTCTCATTTTACAGATGAGGAAACTGGCCCAGAGATTAAAGGATTTACCCAAGGTCACACAGCCAATAATTAGAGGCAGAACTGGTCTTTGGGTTCTTGGTCCAGTTCTTTTTCCACTATCAAACACTGCCTTTGTTCTGCTAGGTACTGGGAATTTAAAAAAAAGAAAGACAGAATCTCTACCCTCAAAGAATTTCCAATAGTTGTTGAATACAGAGTTTCCTTATTCTACTGGGTCTTTCTTCAGTTATCTGAATGAATTTTAAATCTTACGATGAAAATGGACTTTTTGAGACACTCTTTGCTTTCTTTGTGTTTTTTTTTTCCTTCCCTTCCTAGTCTTTGTAGCCACGTGGGGAGGTATAGCACTTTGGAGGCTGTAAGGCCCAACCTCATCAATCCCTTTGTGGTTTTGCTGGGGGCTGCCCTCAGAGGCAGCCTAACTTGTCTCCTTCCTAAAGACAAGAGCACTGCTTTTGGCTTGTGGGGATTCAGATTCCTTTAGTAAAATTCAGGCTTTTGGTGTCTGGTCAAATTCCACAGCCATGCCTCAGGGGCCCCTTGGTTTCCTAGGATATTAGTCCCTTTGCTGGGATTTGAGCTGATACAATGCTGAGGTATAGGTAATGTCACCAAGGATGCAAGGGTCATATGGTCTAGGCTATTGTCATTTCTTTGCGGAGTCCTCTTGGACCTGTCCCCCCCCCCACACACACCGCTTTTGGCATATTCTTAAGTTTTTATAGTCTCCCAAAAAGGTTGTGATTGACAGTTAATGCAAATATTCCTGGAGGAATAGTCTGAAACAGAGTTGTACTGTGTGCCTGGAAGTAAAAATTCTCTTTCTTGAGAACATTGTGGGTCTTGTGTCTTTTTTATTTTTTTTTGCCATAGGAGAACAGTGCGTGTGCTCCACAGAGCTGAGGAGTGAAATTCTGTGATTTCCATCTGGAGCATTTGATAGAATAAGCTCAGCCCTTTTGCCTGGAACAATTTAACTCTTTCAGAACCTCTTTTTTACAGGCAAGAGATGAAGCTGAGGGCTCAGTCGTGATCTGTGTGGGTTTTCAAATGTTGATCGATGGTATTTGAGTAAGTTAATTCCCCAAGGAGACTCCATTGCCTCTTGCCCATGCCAACAGAGGTCTGCTGAAGATCCTTTTTTCCCCAGTCCCCGTTCCTCGGGGAGCTTTAAACATAATCAGTTTGTGTAAAAAGGCAGCCGTAAAACATCTTGCCTGAAATAGCTCAGTGGCTGTTGTTGGGGCTGTATTTTCCCCCACAGTTTCATGTCTTGACCAGGGAACAGAGAGCCTCGTTGTAGCCAGGCAGACTTTTCTTGGATGAAAATTAAACAGTTGGCAAAATTCAAATGCTGGGTACCTTTCAGTAGAAACATGTATGCTTGGTAAGGGAAGGGGAGGCCGTGACTGGAAATGGTCTGAGGCCCTTAACCTTTCTAAGTTAGAGTGTTCTTCCAGGGAATGGGAACAGAAACTTGTTTTGGGGAAGCCCATTCAGTAGCTACAGTCTCCTCCTCATGCTTACATCACTTTATTGTAAGCTTCCTGGTGTAAAATTGGTTGGGCTTACACTCTGGTCAGATCATTCACCTTTGTTTCTCCGGAGAGTATGATTTCTTTTCAGCTTTTGTCTGCTTTCATTGTAAGCTGAGTATGACCTGACAGGGATAAAGACTGCTGGGTTTCCAGTCAGGAAGTCTTGGGTTCAAATCCTGGTCCTGCTCCTTTACACCCTTTGTGACCTTGAACAACTGACTACTTCTTGAGGCCTCAGTCTTCATCTGTAAAATGAGAGGAGTACAATAAGTAATCTCTAAGGACCTATCCAATTTCAAATACTATGGTTTATAGTATTTACCCCTGTTTTGCAAGTCCCAGATGCTCTTCCCTGACTTACATATGAATGATGCTGACTGGCCACTGGCTCTGTCTCCTCCTCCCACTGCCCTAAGCTTCCTTCCTGGGAAATTCAATTCCATTCAATTCACCCAGGTTTTAAGGCAAGTTCACTGCTTACCTTATACCTGAGTCTCTGGGGGCTTTATTAGGGAAGTATTTGTATTATGCTATTCTTGAGGGAAAAAGCAATCAATATGTAGATATCTATATTAATAAAATTCAAGTCAACTAGTATTAACTAGTAGTAGATCCGGAATTATTTTTTGTAGAATATAATAAATTTCCTTTGGAAGTTGCCTGATTTAAAAAACTCAAAAATGGCTCAAATTGTCAAGGCTGGCTCCTGGACATCTTGGTTACTTTAATGAAAAAAGACTAACAGTCCCTTAGAGCTGTTGGGTTAATGATTGTGTCTTAGTCATTGCTGTTTATAGGGGAGGGGATAGCTGTTCACCAGTTTGCAGCTAGAAGGGACCTTAGGGGTCATCTAGTCCAACACCTTATTTTATAGATAGGCAACTGAAACCCAGAGGGGAAATATATCCAGGAAGGAATTAAGTAGCAGAATCAGGATTTGAACCCAACTCCTTTTACTCCTAATCCAGCACACCATGCTGTTAATCATTGGAGGACTATCTAGAAGTATTAGAAATTATCTGTTTTCCTGTGAGTATTCATTGTCTTAACCCTCAGACCCTTGAATCTCTTCTGTAGAGTCTGAACAGTGACTCGAGTTGTTTGTTTGTTTATTTGTTCCAGAGGGGGAGTTATAGATCTAAATTTGCCATTGCTTTTGGCTAGCTTTCTTCCACTCCATCTCTTTAGCCTGGTAAAGGTCTTCTACCCTGTGGCCTCGGCCTATCTTTCCAGCTTTGTCTTTGATTTCTTCCCATTATAAATTCTTGTAGAGATGGCATGGAGTCAGGGAAAGGGAGTATTGAAATTGGAGTCAAGAGGCACCCAGTCTTCAGTAATAACATTAGCTGTATAACCATGGTCGTCACTTAAGCCCTTTGAATGTCAGTTTCCTCATCTTTAAAATGGGAATAGTCAATAATAGCACTGTCTACCCAGAAGGTCTGTTGAGGGGAGAGCACTTCACACCCTTAAAATGTTTGCAGTTATTGCAGCTGCTCCAAACACTTTGAACCTTTCCCAGAACATACATCTTTCTTCCTTTGCTCATTCCGTCTTCCTGCCCCTATTTCCTGCCAGCATAGTCTTTACCAAGCACCATCTTACCAAAACCCAGTTTACGGCTGCTCTTCTCTGCAGTGACTTGCTTGCTCATCTCAACCACAAGTGAGAACCTCCAGGTCGCACCCCCACAGTGCCAGTCCTGTGGCACTGACCACAGACTCTTCTCTTTGGACTGGATCTGGGGCTTTTTGGTATAGGGAACTCCATTTGAGGAAACTCCTAGTACCAAAGCACCTTCTCTGCAGCTTGTCAAGAATTGTCCAGGTTACATCGCTAATATGTTTTAAAGGCTAGGCTTGAACTCAGGTCTCCTAGATGATTCACAGCTACCTTTCCCCCAAATACTCTTATGTTAAAGAGATTTCTTACATCTTAATTCCCTTTTAATTAGATTGTAAATGAGGGCAAGGACCAAGATTGGTCCAACTTTGTATCTCCATAGCACTTCAGGGTAGTACTGGTCTTTAGAAATGTTGGTTGGCTGAATGAATCTGTCCTGTGGTTGGATGAATGTGTGCTGTTGGAGGGGATGGAAGCCAGGAGAGGGCCCGGGTGGAGGGTGGACTTAAAAGTGTCTCTCTGCCTTTATCAGAAATTGGGAACATTGATTTGCAGGCTCCTGAGGCAAACTAGAGTGAAACTTTAAAATTGATCAAAGCACCTGAATCCCTCATCTTACCTTTGAAAGCAAGAGAAAATATGAATTGTAGTATTCCCAATAGCATTTAAAATTTGTCAGAAACTTTCTGTAGACAAGGCAAAGTGCAAAGCCTACATTTTTGTCTGCCCTTTTCAGCAGATTTTCCAATTGTGAAGTGGATCTGTTTAGAACCATTTTGAGCAGGAGTTAAAATAGGGACCTGAAAAAGAACTATTGTTAATTACCCTTCTCCCAGTCTAGGATAACTGTTGCCTGGGTTAGGAGCAACTCCCAACTTCCATGATGTGCCAGAGGGGGAAATTGACAAAGCTGAGAATCCTCCCTTTTGGTTCCTCTAGTCATTTGCTACTGAGTGGCCTTGATCTTAACTTATTCATCAGCAGTTGATGCCTCTGGACTTGAAATGTGCATATCCTTAAGGAAGGAGAAACAGCTGGGCAGTGAGGCTCCTCAATCTTTGTGGTTATTTTAGGATGCCATCTGCCAGGGAAAAGGCCATTTTTTTCCCCTCTTTGCTTAAAAATGTACTAAATGTTCAAAAAGTCCTGGAACATAGTTCATGTTGATGCATTGCAGACCTCACATCTTTGGTTTAAAATCATGGCACGATGGGTGGGGCCTGCTCTCACTGGGGAGAAGATGACCCCCTCATCTGTGGTTGGCTGGCATGGTCTGGGATGTAGAAGAAAACAAAATTCAGAAAACAAAGAGCACATGGTGGTTTGGACATGACATACCATGACATGATCCGTGAGTCTTAAAAAATACATCCTGTTTCTGAATGGTTGGCAACCACTTCTTTTAATAGTGAGGTCCCCGGGGGTCTGGTTCTGGAGTCATCTTTTGCAAGATGAATAAGCCATACTTTCTGAGAGATAGATGAAGGTACTCTCTCAGGCTACTAGGCTTTCTATCATTTCAGTAAATGTTAATTCCAGTTCACAAAACATCTATGTGGTACCCTAATAATCAATGCATTTTTCCAGATGTCTAAGTCACCCATAACTGACTCATTTGGCAAGATCCAGTCTTGTGTTTTCATGGTGGTGACAATATTGAGCTTACCTCACGGTCGGAGCGTCTTCTCTCCAAGAGTTGAAAGCGACCTCAGAAAATCTAGTCCAAATGGATTTCCTCTGGAATCTTAGAGCTAGAGAGTGGAAGTGACTAAAGCAAATGGCAAAGCATCAGCTGTACCCGAGTCTCTTGGTTCGTAGTGCTGCGATCTTTTCACTAATTACAGTTCCTCTCCATTCATAAGCCTGTCTTTATAGTCATTGATGCCTGCAATGAATGGTTCATGACAGGGATTCCATGTGTTTTGGGGATGTGGAGCTATTTGGAATTTCCTCAAACCCTAAACTGCTGTGGAAGCATGATCTGATCAGAGTGGAGGTGGAGCCTCCCTGAGAATCCTGGCCATCCCTGGAGAGAGGGGTATGGCAGGTAGCTTGGAAACCTACCAGGTTGGTGATGGACAAATAGGTTGATCTCTTAGTGATAGGGTGACCCAGTGATACGGTGAACTGTCGGCATTGAAATAGGGGTTAGTTAGCTGACTAGGCCAGAGGTGGAGTTATAACTGAATCCCTGGGTTGCTGGCATGATGACCTCTGTCATCACTATGAACAGAATAATTATGTTAAACCTTAGCCTTTTAGTTAGTTCAGTGAGTTATGTGGTCAAAAAATTGTTCAATACTCAAAGGACTCTGTGATTTCATTAATGTGGCTGTTCCATGCAACAATGCAGATTGCGACCCCTTGATGCCGGTCCATTTTATGTTACTCTTGTCTTAAGTTAACCACAGAGGGTCCCCCCAATATGCTTGGAGCCTTTCCCCCCTCTACCCTCCTTTGCTGGGTCTATGTATAGTCCATCCTCTTTCTTGAGCATGTTCTAGATTCTTCATTATTCCTTTATGGGTTGCAGCCCACTCATACCCATCCATTATGAGCCTTTCCATTGCCCTTTGAGTAAATAATCTATTAATTGTTGGCTTGGCCTTGTTCTTTTGGGTGGCTTAGAAGGAGGAGTACAGCTTTTGATATTGTAACTGTTTTGTTCAGGGCTTGAATTAAAAGAAAAAAAGGAAGTGTGATATTAAATAAATTTTTTGAGAAGTAAAGAAATGGGATTTTTTTTCTTAGCTATTCTCAGTGGTGAGTAGAATCGTAGGGGCTATGGTGTTGGCACAGATTTTAACTTAAAATCCCGCTAGACACTCAGTAAAGATCTGTGAAGTGTCCCAGGCACCGTGCTTAGTGCTGGAGATTGATTGAAAGAAAGACAAAAGGCAGTCCCTGCCATCAGGGAGCACATTGTCAAATGGGGAGACTACATGCAAACTACTATGTATGCACAAGGTAAAGAGAGAATAAACTGGAGATCCCTTAGCCAGGGAAAGGGCACTGGAGTGGGAATGAAGAATTGCCTTAGGAGGGAGATTAGGCGACACTTCTTGTAGGATGGTGGAAATGGTTTTGAATTCCCCTTAAAGATAGCATGATAGCATCTTGGATCATTTATTCCTCTTCAAATACCATTTAGGTCTACTTAAGGATGGCATAGTAATGCAAAGAGCACTGACAATAGAATTAGAAGACTTGAGTTCCAGAGGAGAAAGTAAGGCTGATGACTTTGCCACAGCTCTTCCTCACTTAAATCCAATTCAGGAGCAAGCCAAGACATCACTGTCATGATTTCACTGGTCCTCTGGAGAAAGAAGGATGAATAACAACACTTGAACAAGCTCCAATCCGCTTACCGCTTATTTTCCCTGTGTGTGAGTTTCCTCATCTGTAAAATGGAGATGATGATTTTTTTTGCCTATCTGCCATATAGGATTGTTATATAGACAACGTGCTCTGTGTTGAGTCAAAATTCAGGCATAAAAATGATATTCCTTTTCCAAGCCTTGTTAAAAGTATACATTATTTTGTCAAATTTGAGACTGTTCCAGAAAATCCTGAAGGCAGGGTGCAGTAGAAAGAGCTTTGGATTTGGAGTCAGAAGACTTGAATTTGAGTGCTGGCTCTACCACTTAGTACTTGTGAAACCTTGGGCAAATCATGGAACTTTAGTTTATTTATCTGTAAAATGTCAGGGTTGGACCAGATGACCTTTTGGGTCCTTCCACCCCCAAATCTGTGATCCCATCATTTCCCTGACCTAAGTAGCCTCTGTGTGAATGGTAAGGAACTATTCTAATGCCCACAACCTCCCAAGTATTTGCTTTTATTTTCCAGGAATGAAAAAGATAATAGTCCTTTGTTTTGCTTCTAAATAGGTCTAGTAATAATAATAATAGCAACAACAGTAATAACAAAAGCTAACATTTATATTGTGCTTTAAGGTTTGCAAATTACAAATATTATTTCTCATTTTATTTTCATAACAGCTCTGAGAGGTAGGTGCTATTGTTGTCCCCATTTTACAGATGAAGCCACTGCAACAGAGGGAGATTGTGACACGTCCAGGGTCACACAGCTAAGAAGTTTATGAGGAAGGGGCAGCGAGGTGGCGCATTAGGTAGAGCACCAGCCCTGGAATCAGGAAGACCTAGCTTCAAATCCTTCCTGAGACACTTAATAGCTGTGTGACCCTGGGCAAGTCATTTAACCCTGATAGCCTCCACCTCTCCCCTCACCCCAAAAGTGCATGAGGCTGGATTTGAACTCAGGTCTTCCTGCTTCCAGGTCCCTCCATCTATCCAGCTGTATTTACACACTGTGGGTATATATTGATGTGTGTCTAGATATATCTATCTCTACCTGTATGCTCAAAGTCTATACCTTATTATACATGTTTTGCCAGTCAGGATGGCTTAGGTTTTACTTCTGCTTCTCACACATGTTCACTGTGTGTCTTGGACAAGTCACTAAAGTTCTTTAGTGCCCTAGGTGACTTTTTAACACTAAAAATTGCAGAGCAGTTATTTGCTGATCAGCATTGATAAACGGTTTCCTTATTGGGAGTTCCCTTCGGGCAGCTAGGTGGTGAAGTGAGTAGAGCTCTGGCCTTGGAGTCAGAAGGACCTGAGTTCAAATTCGGCCTCAGACACTTAACACTGACTAGCCATGTGACCCTGGGCAAGTCACTTAATCCCAATTGACTCACCAAAAAGAAAAAAAAAAGGGAGCGTTCCCTTTACCCATCACAAGTCCAAGCTATGCAGATATGGAGATAGAAGTATATCTACATGTAGCGATATAGAGAGCTGGATCTAGATCTATATATCTACATATATATATAAACAGAAATATGTGTATATATTTGTTTATGTATACACATTTTCATATATGTCTAATATGTCTTTATAGAGACATGTTTTATATGTAAAATTACATGTATATATAAATGTTTATATCTGTGCTTATATATACATACAATATATCTAATATGACTTTCTGTATGTAAAAATGCCTTTATATATAAAATTATGAATATAAATATGTTTGAATGTGTGTTTATGTACATATGTATGTGTCTTCATATGTGTCTAATATGTCCTAATATAAAAATGCCTTTAGATATAAAATTATATGTACATAGATTTTGTATGTGTTTATATATATATATGTACACATGTATTTCTATAGATTTATGTCTAATTCAGCTTTCTTTATATAGAAATGCATATATATGTATATGTATATATGTATGTATGTATATATATATGTATATATATGTATATGTATATATGTATGTATGTGTATATATATATATATATATATATATGTAAGGGGGTGTGTGTGTGTGTGTGTTTGTATGTATATATATATATAATTACCCTGGGAGAAGGACAGAAGCCAACGCCAAGGTACCATGTGCTCCACTTAGTTATTTCTCCTGCTTTGGGTTTTAAGGCTTCATTTAGAAGCTAACAGGCTTTGTTTTTTCAGAGATGGTTGGAGTCAGTTGTGCCTTTTCTCTTGATCTCCGCATTTATTCTATGATTTATGGTGATGTAAGTTATCTCAGCTTTGCCCTGTCAGCATTTCACTCCAAGCATTAAGCATTTTGTATAGATTTTATCTGTTAGTTTGATTAATGAAGTTCATGAAATGGATGTTTTTAGTCCCTTCATAGCATCAACTTGAAACACCTTGTTCCCAGATGAAAACTACAGTGGAAAACTCCTGTCCCACCTCAGAAGGCCAGACCTTGCTGGCATTAGTGCCTTTCCATAGAAGCACAGTCCTCCATTCACATCCTGCCTTCACATTTGCCTCCTGAATGCAAATCTCTCTCCCACATAATTCCATCTCTCATAAGCATGGGCCTTTCTCTGTGCAAAAGTGTGCTTATTTCGTGTTTGTTTTCTTCTGTCCTTCTGGCCCTGGGGGTGCAGTATTGCTAGTCCAGAAGTCTTAGCTATTCTGCATTCAGCAGCAAAAGAGTTAATCATTGATGGAGTAGAAACAGAAACTTCATTTTTAACCCTCATATTCCAAACCACCCTCCCCTTACCACTCACTCCTCCAAGATGGGGAAAAAAGCCACATTCCTGCAAACCTTAATGTAAAACGATCTCATGTTTATGAGAGCCAGAGTTATTTGGGAGTGATACTTGTGTCCTAGAGGCACAGTGGGCATGACGTGAAAGCAGGGCTATGTGGCCTGCAGAGATTGTAGATAAGACTGTAATGTGTAATTGAGTAAGAATTTGAAAAATTACTCGATAACATGAGGAGCAGCAAATCGCTGTTTGTGCTTTCTTGGGCTCGAAAACTATTTGGAGTGGGAGCAGAGGAGTTGGCATTGTCTGCGGGGCATGGGAACCCCTTCCACATACCCACATAAAATGTCTGTGGAGTCATAGAATTCCCAAACTAGGTTTATGGGCGTTAGAACTCGAAGGGACCTTGGTGGCTATCTCTTTTAGCCCCCTCATTTTACAGATCAGGAAACTAAGGCCCAGAGAGGTTAAAGGTTCTGCCCCAAAAGCACAGTCATAAAATGAGCAGAAGCAGGATTCAAATTCAGGTCTTCTGACTCAGATCCAATGCTATTGAAAAGCAACAGTATATTCTGCCATCTTACAGGCATGCCATTAGCAAAAAAGTCAGTCCAGAAATGGGACTGTTAATGCTTTTCCTGAAATTCTTGAGAGAAGAGGTTGCCATTACTTCTCCATGCCTTTTTCTCCAGTGACCTACAGTTTTAAAAGTTCTGAAGATTTTTACTGTTGTTTAACCTATACCCAAGGCTTGCGGTAGGATGAAAAAGGAAGGGTGATAATTTCAACGCACTCATTTTTCGGCAGCTGCTGCTACCACACCCCCTGCACTTATATTTCCAGTCCAGTGGACAGAGATTGGGAGGGGACAGATGGAGGCGGTTAGTTGCTGATGACATTTCTTTTCTCCCACCCAGCCCCAAGGGGTTGGCTTCTGGCCACTATGGTGCCCTTCCCCCATCTCCTCTCCCTACCTCATTTCCCTGCCCCTTAAAGTGCTGGTACATCTTACAGTCAAGTAGGAGAGCTAACTGTAGAAGTGTCATCCTAGGATGGTGCCTACTCAGAGTACCCTTCAAATCTCAAAATAGACCAGTCTTCATTGCCCTACATTTTGTTATGAGGATTATCAGAGATAATCTGGTATCTTCCCTTGTATCCCAGGACACTGGATCTAGAGACAAGCCAAGAGGTGGTCAGGACCCTGCATAGTACTAGTTCACCTTCACAAACCAAATGGATTGACAGTATTCTACATGATGTATCCGCCAATCAAGAAGTATTTGTTGAACATCCACTGTGAGCCTAGTGCTGAAAGAATCCTCATAGAGGATATCATCACAGATCTGGAATTGGAGTCATTCAGTCCAACTTCCTTATTTTACAGAGAAGGAAACTGAGGCCCAGAGAAGCTAAGGGACTTGCCCAAGGTCATGCAGTGGCAGAGAGACCACTGCCCTTGAAATCGGAGGAGCTGAGGTTAAGTCTTCTCTCTGCCATCCATGTGATCTTGGGCAAGTCTCTTCACTTCTTGAGGGTCTTAGCTTCATCTATAAAAATAATGGTTTTGAGTCAGCTGCCCTCAATTCCATTCAATTCAGCAGACATCTATTAAGTGCTTACTGTGTACAAGGAAGTACTCTGCCAGGTGCAGAGTTTACAGAGAACAAAAGGAGCTCTGGAGGAGATTCCCGATGAGTTCAAGACAGCACAAGGCAGATGAACTCCATCCTGGCGTTGAAAGCTCTGGCTGATGTGATTGCAGACCTACTGTCGGTGAGCTCTGAAAGATATGGAGAACAGGAGAGGTGTTACAAGAAGTGTTGTCTCAGTTTTCAAAATAAGGAAGAGAATAGAGTCTGTAAACACTAGGTCAGTGAACTTCTATTCCTAACAAAATTCTACAATGTATTATCAAAGGGAAGGAGAGTGACCATAAGGAAGAGAATAGAGTCTGTAAACACTAGGTCAGTGAGCTCAACTTCTCTTCCTAATGAAATTCTACAATGTATTATCAAAGGGATGGAGAATGCCATCTAGAAAAGGAAGCAGTGATCCCAGAAAGCCAGGGTTGCCTCATCCAGAAAAGATGATGCCAGACTAACCTAATTTCCATTTTTGACTGGTATGCTTATAGATATTTTAGAGGGGATCAGGGCTGCTTAACCTGGGGTTTCTGGACTTGTTTTTAAAAAATATTTGGATAACTATGCTTCAGTACCGTTGGCTTCCTTGGTAGTCCTACATATTTTATTTTATGCATTTAAAAACATTATTCTGAGAAGGGTCCCGTGGGCTTCCTCATCTTACCAAAGGGGGCTCATGTCAAAAGGAAATTTTCACTTAGATTTTATCAAAGTATTTGACAAAGTCTTTTATGCTTGGTATGTGGGCAGGATAAAGAGATGTGGGCTAGAAGACAGTACAGTCAGATGGGTTTGGGGACTGGTTGAATGTTGGATGACAGAGTCTAGATTCAAAAAGATGTAGATTGGCTAGAACATTGGCTAAATCTTAGAAGATAGAATTTAAGGGACAAATATAATCTTACACATGTATTCACAAAAATCAACTTTTTCAGTGGCTGAATACCTGTTTTTCTGAAAAAGATCTGGGAGATGTAGTGAATTGTAACCACAGCAGAGTCACTGGTGATATGGGATCTAACTAATGGGATTGCAGGCTCTGTTAAGCAAGACATAGAGTCTCAAACCAGCAAAATGGTAGTTCCAGTGTATGCCGCCCTTGTCAGACCATATCTGGATTATTGTGTTCAGTTCTAGATACCACATTTTAAGAAGGATATTGATAACCTGCCAATTTTATTGAAGAAGTAAGCCAGGATGGTGAAGGTCCTTAAGTTTACGTCATACAACAGGATCTGGGGATGTGAAGACTTAGGGAGTACCTGATAGATATTTTTGGTTATTTTTTTAAACTTTAAAAAAATCTTCATTGATACATTTTGTTCTCACATAATGCTTTAATATAAACACCCCCAAAAGTCCTTTACAAAGCATATCTTACCCCCCCACCCCCCCTCAAACAATTAGTGTATTGGATTGTGAACAGAGAAATATATTCTTTGACTTTGGTGATAAAGTATTGACATTGACTTGTATTTGATCAGAATTTTATCTGTTCTCCTTGTTGATTTGACATATTCTAGCCAGTATGTACATGTTTGTTTGGGTTCTGCTTTTTCATTCTATAGCCTTTTATACAAGTAGTTCCATGTTTTTATGAATTCTTCATCTTCATTCCTTTTCATTCATTCATTCATTCATTCATTCATTCATTCATTCATTCAGTGTAGCCCTGTGATTTTCTTGGTGAAGGAAATATCCCCTGAAGAAATTTTCTTTACCAATGCAGATTAGCAACTGTGCTGAAATTTATGTAGTCTTAGAGAATTTCCTGGGGCATTTGAGAGGTTAATATCTTGCCTAGTTCACATAGCCAGTATGTATGAGGGGTAGGGCTTGAACCCTGGTCTTCCTGTCTCTAGAGATCAGACTGTCTTTTAGCATTACTTTGGCATAGCAATACTGCATGGTGTTCACATGCCATAATTTGTTCTGCCATTTTCAAATCTTTGGAAGAATATTCGATTTTTGTCTTTAAGTATTTGAAGGGCTGGCTTCGAGAAGGAGGGATGAGACCTCATCCTCTTGGCCTCAGAGGGCAGAACTGAGAAATGGGAATGGAAAAGAGGCGATAACGCTAGAAGCACATTCTGAGTTCTCTCCTGAATTCTGAACCCACATTTCCAGTGGCTGCCTGAACGTGGTACAAAACTGATATAAAACTTAGCATATCCAAAATGAAATTCATGGGGAGGTGCCATGGGTTAGTAGGAGCCATACTGAATTTGTACTCAGATTTCCCATAAGACCCTGCTTACTAGCTGTGGACCCTTGGACAAATCACATAGCTTCTCTGACGACCCATTTCCTTACCTGTAAAATTTTTAAAAAATTTTATTCGTTGTGAACTTAAATACAAAACAAGAAAAGGAAGAAAAAAACCTTTCCATATACACAGCACAACATGAGATTCAATATAAAAACAATATAAAACAATAAATTTCCATTTTAAGAAAACCTATGTAATAAATACTACACATTGTTTTTATCTGTAAAATTAAAATAACAATTAAAATAACAAAACAACAATATAACACCTACTGAGGAAAACGCTTGGTAAACTGCACCACTTTATATCAACATTTGCTGTTCCTACTGTTCTCTCCCCAAATTGCCTCTTCCTAACTTCCTTATTTCACTGTTTTGCTTTTGAATTGTTAATTTTCTGTTAATGGCATCAGCATTAGCCCAGTCCCCTTGGCTAAAAACCTCAGTCATCTTTCACTTTGTTGTGCTCCTCAAGTCCAATTAGTTTCCAAGTCTCAGGCTGTGCATTTAGTTGCCAAGTGATTTAACCTTTCTGAGCTTTAATGCATTTATGAGAGCAATAATAATATCTGTACTACCCACCTGAGAAGATTTTTCTGGAAAAAAAAGTACACGCAATATAGGACATCCCAAAAGTCTTGGTGTAATTTTAAGCCATTGAGGCCATTAAAGCTAAAATTGAACCAAGACTTTAGGGACACCCTATATAAAGTGGCATTTTAAAGTGTTATTATTCATAACATGAATAGGAATAACTCTGACCTGGCCCCCTTTATCTCTACCTGGACTGTTCCACCAGTGAGTCCTTTGCCTTCATCTTTTATATCCTTTAGTCTTTCTACTTCCCACCCCAGAGTGTTCCAATACATTCTACTAGAGTAGTACTCTGTGGATATGAGCGTGATGACCTTGAAAAAGAGCCTTAAATAACTTCCTGTTGCCCATGGAATAAAGTCCAAGCTCCAAACCTTGTCATCCAAAGCTACCCATAATCTGACGCCAAAGTATATCCCTTCACATCCTTAACGTTCTGGCCAAAGTGGGCTACTGACCGTATGTTTCTCTTTCCCGTGTGTGTGCTTTTGTTCCCATCGTATGCTTTGCCTGTACCATCCTCCATGTCAGGGCCACCAACTCCCTGTCAGAAAGCTCTCCCTGTGCAGATCTCTGTGAGCATATTGTATCTGTCTTATGTGCTCTTATTTCTAAATGGTAGGGTCCTTTTCTTGTTCATCATTGCATCCCATCATCCAGCACAGTTGCCTATCAAGTACTAGGTGCTTAATAAATATGTGTTAAATTCTTGATGGCAAGATTGGATGTAGGGTTTAAGGAAAGGGAAGAGTCAAGAGATGATTTGGAAGTTTGAGTGACTTGATAATGATAGTGTCATTGGCAGAAGGCTGCCAGTTTGGAAAAGAAGATGATATGAGATTGGCTTTAGAAATGTAGGAGATGTTAGTAAGTAGTTAGAGATGGCATTGACCCCCAAATCTCCTTCATCCAGGATGTCTTCATTTCCCTTCCACACAAGCTAGCGAATGCTAGATAGAGGACGCCTACATAAATGGTAAATAACTGCCCTCCCTTGCTGCTTCTCTACATTTCATTTCCAGAAGTATGTTGCTTTGAAGGGGATTTCATGATGTGGGGAGGAACAGAACTTTTTCTCCTGGCCTCTTACATAGGGCTGCTAAGCAGGGAGTGGAAAAATGTGAATTTTGAATGACAGTCTCCATTGATAAACTTCCTTCCTTCCCTGGTCTCTGAGGTTGTGTGGAAAGATGTGAGAGGCCTTCTCCGGTGGAAGAAAAGTATGGGATGATGAATACGTGAAACTCAGCAAAACAAACAACCCTTTGCCTTCCTCTCCTAAATAGACACCTGGAAACTTGGAAGAACATTTTAATGGAAGAGTTACAGAAAGATTAATAGAACAAAGAGTTAACAGAAGATTTAAGAGTAAGGGAGCAGTGGGAAAGGCTGGGTTCAATTCAGTGGAACTGGGTGGTGTTGTTTCGGGGTGTGGGGCCAGGGAGTGGTTGATAATCATCATTTGAATAACTTTTGATTGGTTTTAAGGAGATTGGAGTTGCCTTGTAATGTGATGGGTGCACATGTTTTTATAGTGCTGTGTGGTTTGGTGAGGATGTCTGTATGGGAGTCTAGAATAATTGTCTAAGACTATTTAGGGGAGAAATGGATTTTCAGGAATGATATGGAGCAAGTCTGATAAATTCAATCATTACAACAGGGTCTTGAACTTCTTCTGTCATCTTGGTTCATGGAATCCAGGTCAGAGCTGTAGAGCTGAAAACCACCTTATCATCTTTCTTTCTTTCTTTCTTTCTTTCTTTCTTTCTTTCTTTCTTTCTTTCTTTCTTTCTTTCTTTCTTTCTTTCTTTCTTTCTTTCTTCCTTCCTTCCTTCCTTCCTTCCTTCCTTCCTTCCTTTCTTTCTTTCTTTCTTTCGTAAGGCAGTTGGGGTTAAGTGACTTGCCCAGGGACACACAGCTAGTAAGTGTCAAGTGTTTAGTCTGAGGCCGAATTTGAACTCGGGTCCTCCTGATTTCAGGGCTGGTGCTCTATCCACTGCACCATCTAGCTGCCCCCACCTTATCATTTCATCCAAGCCTCCTTTTTGTTGTTGTTCAGTTGTTGTTTTTTTTCAGTGGTGTCTGATTCTTGGTACTTTCCTGACCCCATTTGGGGTTTTCTTGGCAAAGATACTGGAGTGGTTTGCCATTTCCTTCTCTAGCTCATTTTACAGATGAGGAAGCTGAGGCAAACAGGGTGAAGTGATTTGCCCAGAATCACACAGCTAGTTAGTGTTGGAGGCCAAATTTGAACTCACGAAGATGAATCTTCCTGACTCCAGGCCTCGTGCAGCATAGGCCTGACCACCTAGCTGCCCTGCCTCTCCTTTTACAAATGAGCAAACTGAGGTCTAGAGAGGTGAAGGGACTTGCCCTGAAGACCCACAAGTAGCAAGTAGCAGAAGTAGGATTTGAATCCAAGTCTTTTGACCCCACAGCCAATGCTCTTTCTATTACAGCAAGCTGATTTCTTGTGTTTGTTTATCATGCATGATATTAGAGCCAGGCAGATTTATAAATAGCATAGATCCACCCTTGCCACAGAGTCTAAGCCACAGGAAGCACATCTGAACTCTGCGGAGGCTTCCCCTGCATGATGGGAACACTTCTGAAAAGGCTATTTTAACCCAACTCATTGATACCACATTCATTCATTCATTCATTCAGCAATCATCTATGTTTTCTTTGTGCAAAATCACTCTGCTGGGCACTAAGGGAAGGCAGTTTCGAGGAAGATGAGTCTGAACACAAACCATTCAATAACGGAAACACAGAATAGAATGCAATAGGAAGAAGAAATATTTCTGACTGGAAACATCAGGGAAGGTTCCAGCAATGAGGTGGTATTTAAAGGATGGGTAGAGATGGAGGGAGAGAGCATTCTGGGTATAGGGGGTGGCTTAGGAGGAAGGAGAGCATTGAGCTATGTGAGGGATTGTCAGCCTGTTTGACTGGACTGTAGTCCACATGATGGGAGGTACTTGGAGATAAGTCTTGGAAAGGTAATTAGATGTGGGAGGCCAGGGAGGGGGCCTTTTCTCAGGCCCCATAGGATCTAATGAGATAATATATGTAAAAGCACTTGCCGACCTCAAAGTCCTGCATAAGTGCAAGTTGTTTATCATTATTCTGTTATTGTTATTATTATTATTATAGCTTTGCCCACAGCAGCCTTGTGATGTGGGGAATATCAGCAGTTGTATGCCCATTTTACAGATGAGGTCAGTGAGGCCCAAAGAGGTCTCGACTTGCCCAGGGTTGCATAGCTAGAAAGTATCCGAGTCAGACTCATGCCCAGGGCCCTCTGCCTCCCCAGCCTAGCACTCCTTCCACTATATCACATCGCCTTAGCTTTCAAGACACCTCATCCTCCTTCCTCTACTCTGTATATTTGGCTAGATGTGTTTCCTCTTCCTGAAGCCTTCCCTAGAGTTCTCTCCTCTGCCCCCTTAACTTTCTCAGTGTCAAGTAGCCTCTTGCACCAATGAAGAGGAAGAGTCCAACATAAGCCTGGGGTCCCAAGCATAGGGGATGAATCACTGACAGAAATAAGAAAGGGAAAAAAGGCAGGCCATTCCAATCTTAATAAGTATATTTACAATAAAAATCTCCCAACTAAGCAAAGAGATTTCCCAGCTCTCTAATGGCCCATCTATTTCAGGCAGTGTTGGATATAATTAACAAGGTGAATTGGTTGAGGTCCCTTTTAGCTCTGGTTCTGTTATACTCAGGACAGTCTTTTGGAATTTGTTCTGGGTCATACCTGAAATGACATGCCATTTCAGAGTAAACCAAATGTTTTTCTCTTATTTGTCCCACTCCAAGATCAAATTTCTGTCACCCTATTTTGAAAAATTTTGCATACAAATTTAATAACAGGAACTTCTGGGAGCCAAGATGGAGGAGTAAGCAGTAAATCGCCATAATTCTCCCATATTCACCTCTAAACAACCATAAAATAGTGCCCCCCCAAATCCTGGTACAGCAGAACCAGCAAAAAGGCAACGTAAAAGAATCTTTGAACCCAAGAAACTTGGAAGATGGGCAGGAAAGGCCTGTCTCATTTGGGTAAAAAGGGACCATGGTCCAGGACAGGAAGCAGCCCAGCAAGCCAGCAGCAAGCCCCACCTGAGCAAACCAGCCAGTAGATCCTGAGCCCCAGTGTGGTTGCAAAAATTTTGAACAAAATACTAGCAAGGTGCAGACAGCAATGTATCACAAGGATTACATATTATGACCAGGTGAGATTTATACCAGGAATGTAGGGTTTGTTCAGCATTAGGAAAATTATCAGCATAATTATTAATAACAAAACCAACAGAAATCTTAGGATTATCTCATAAGTGCTGAAAAGAGCTTTTGACAAAATGCAGCACCCATTCCTGTTAAAACACTGGAAAGCATAGGAATAAAGAGAGCATTCCTTAAAATGATAGGCAGTATCTATATAAAACCATTAGCAAGCATTATCTATGATGGGGATAAGCTAGAAGCCTTCCCAAAATCAGATCAGGGGTGGGCAAGGATGCCTATTACCACTACTGTTATTTAGTATAGTACTAGAAATGTTAGCTGTAGCAGTAAGAGAAGAAAAAGAAATTGAAGGAATTATACTAGGCAATGAAGAAAAAAAACCTATCACTCTTTGCAGATGATATGATGGTATGCTGAGGAAACCCTAGAGGATCAACTGAAGAAACCACTTGAAATAACTAAGAACTTTAGCAAAGTTGCAGGATATAAGATAAACTCATGTAAATCATCAGCTTTTCTTTATATGACCAACAAAGCCCAGCAGCAGGAGATAGAGAAATTCTATTTAAAATAACTGTAAACAATATAAAATACTTGGGAGTCTACCTGCCAAAAACAAACCAGGAATTATATGAACACGATTACAAAACACTTTTCACACAAATAAAGTCATATCTAAATAATTGGAAAAATATCTATTGCTCATGGGTAGGCTGAACCAATATAATAAAAATGACAGTTCTGCCTAAACTAATTTACTTATTCAGTGCCATATCAAACTATCAAAAAATTATTTGATAGAGCTAGAAAAAATAACAACAAAATTTATCTGGAATTACAAAGGTAAAGACTATCAAGGAAATTAATGAAAAAAAAATACAAAGAAGGTGGCCTAGCAATACCAGATCTCAAACTATATTATAAAGCAGTAATCATCAAAACTGTCTGGTACTGGCTACAAAATAGAGTGGTGGGTCAGTGGAATAGATTAGGTACACAAGACATAGTAGTCAATGACCATAGTAACCAAATGTTTAGTAAATCCAAAGACCCCAGCCTTTTGGATAAGAACTCACTATTTGACAAAAACTGCTGGGAAAACTAGAAAACAACAGGACATAAATTAGGTATAGACCAGTATTTCACACCGTATGCCAATATAAGGTCAAAATGGCATAAAGGGTGATACCATAAGCAAATTAGAGCAAGGAATAGTTTATTTGGCAGATCTATGGGGAAGGGAAGAATTCATGACCAAACAAGAGATAGAGAAAACAACGAAATATAAAATAGATAATTTTGATTATATTAAAATAAAAAGCTTTTGCAAAAAAACAAAACAAAAAACAATGAAACTAAGATTAGAAGGAAAGCAGAAAGCTGGGAAACAATCTTTACAGCAAGTATCTCTGGTAAAGGTCTCATTTCTCAAATGTATAGAGAACTGAGTCAAATTTATAAGAATACAAGACATTCCCCAATTGATAAATAGTCAAAGGATATAAACGGGCAGTTTTCAGATGAAGAAATCAAAGTTATCTATAGGCATATGAAGAAGTGCTCTAAATCACTTTTTTTTTTTAAGGCAACTGGGGTTAAGTAACTTGCCCAGGGTCCCATAGCTAGTAAGTGACAAGTGTTTGGTCTGAGGTCAGATTTGAACTCAGGTCCTCCTGACTTCAGGGCGGGTGCTCTATCTACTGCTCCACCTAGCTGCCCCTCTAAATCACTTTTGATTAGAGAAATGCAAATTAAAACAACTCTGAGCTAGCACCTCACACCTATCAGATTGGCTAATATGACAAAATAGTAAAAAGATAAATGTTGGAGAGGACATGGGAAAATTGGGACACTAATACACTGTTGGTGGAGTTTGAACTGATCCAACCATTCTGGAGAGCAATTTGGAACTATACCCAAAGGATAATCAAATTGTGCATTCCCTCTGATCCAGCAATACCACTACTAACTTTGTATCGCAAAGGGATCATAAAAAAGGGAAAAAGACCTACACATGCAAAAATATTTATAGCAGCTCTTTTTGTGGTGGCAAAATATTGGAAATTTAGGGGATGTCCATCAGTTGGGGAATGGCTGAACAAGCTATGGTATATCAGTGTAATGGAATACTATTGTGCAATCAGAAATGATGAACAGGCAGATTTTAGAAAAACCTGGAAAGACTTGTATGAACTGATGCAAAGTGAGATGAATAGAACCAGAAAACATTGTATGCACTATCAGTAGTATGTTGTGATGGTCAACTATGAGTGTCTCAGCTGTTCTCAGCAACACAGCATCCAAGACAAGCATAAAGGACTGATGAAGGACAATACTAACCACATCCAGATAAAGAAATGATGGACTCTGAATGCAGATTGAAGCATAATTTTTTTCACTTTATTCTTTTTCATAGTTTTTTCCTTTTGATCTGTTTCTTTCGCAACTGTGAGTAACGTGGAAATATGTTTTACATGATAGCACAGGTATAACCTATATCAAATTGCTTACCATTTTCAGAAGAGAGGAGGGAGGAGGGGAGAAAAATTTAGAATTCAAAATTTTGTAAAAATGAATGCTAAAAATTGTTGACATGTAATTGGGGGAAAAATAAAATGCGATTGAAAATTTTTAATAGTAAAACCCCTTTTAATTTCCTCAAAACACATTTTACTAAGTACCCATGAATCTTTTATTTACTTATTTTTTTTAACTTAGTAGCTACCTAAGCATCCTAGAGTAATATTTTTCATAACCTCAAGCACGAGAAAGGAAGCTAAAATCCTTTTGTAGGTCTGTCTTGGGGATACTGTACTCTAATGTGAAATTATTGTTTTAGCCCAGGCACAGGAAACCAGGCCTGCTTTTGGTAATCTTGAACAAAAGAGAAGCATGTGTTAGAACTGCCCAACTGATCACATGTAGGGCTGATTCTATTAAGACTAATATATTTTTAAAGATCAGAAACCCTTTATACCTTCTAAGAGAGGTATTCCACTCTAAATCTTCTTCATTTGGTTAATATATGTTTTTTTAAAGCACCAGGACCTCAGAGCTTTCTTACCAAGAGCCCTCTCTCTCACTGAAAATCCTACTTAAAACTAGTTGCAGTTAAATGGCACCTCTTTAATATGGTCACCTCCAAACCATGTGTTGATTAAAGCTGACCTAAGCTCTGCAGCAAGCAGGATTTAGGGTTGGCATTTGGAAGAGCAGTGATGAGATAGCTATCAGACAGGTCTTGTTACCAAGGGTGCCTCTGAATGTCCTACCCTAGAGATTTTGAAAAGAAAATGCAGTGTCGTCCTTTGCTCTCCAGCCTCCCCTATCTGATCAGCCGTTGCATCCTGTCAAATAGAGGTCCACAGACTTGTGGGCCCATCCTCTTTCTTACTCCAAGAGATTCCATAGAAGGATGTGGGAAAAAGATCATTTTCATGATCAGCCTGTGAAACCCAGAACTCTTCAGGAATCCATTCCTTCTTTAGTGCTCCCGCTGACAACATACTAGTTTAAGTCTTAATTACCCTTCATCTGGACTAGTGTGAAGTTCTCTTAAGCTCTCCTCCTTGGTACTGGTCTGTCCTGTCTATCCATTTATACAGTCACCAAAATAATATTCACAGTGCCCAAGCTTGGCTATATTATCCTCCTGCTCAGAAACCCCAAGGGATTCTCTTTTGCAGTTGTTTTATAGGAGAAAAAGCCTTGGACTACGAGACTACACATCCGGGTTCAAGTCCTGGCTCTGAAACTTCTTAGCTGTATGATCCTGAGTACCTACTTCTTCATCCCTCAGAATTTCAGTTTCTTCATCTGGAAAATGAGGGTAACAGTATTTACCCTACCTGTCTCATAGAGTTGTGAAGAAAGTGCTTTGTAAACTTTACAATGCATCTCAATGTCAGCCATTATTATGGGAAAAAATAAAACTCCTCAATCTGCCATCGAGTCTGAGTAGCCTAACTTTCCAGTTTTATTGCACATTATTCTGCCTTACTCATTCAACTTCCGAAGCTGGGCACATCTGGGCATTCATGTGGGCTCTCCCCCTGCTTAGAACTACCCCCCTTCCCATTGCCACCTGTTGGCTTCATTCTTTTCCTTCAAGGCCCAATTCAGATGAGACTGCTTCCTTAAAGCTTTCTTTAATCTCCCTGTTAAAATTACTTTCCCCCCCTTTAATTTTCTCAGAACATTTTGTTTGCATTTCTTCTTTGTCTTAAAAACCCAATATTCTACTTTCTATCTTGCCACCACTACCCACTATGGTATGCTGTTTCATGACAGGAGATCCTGTCATTTTCCAACTTTGTGTATTCTAGTCTATCAAAAAGAGCATTGCATATAGTAGACCCTTGACAAATATTTATTGAATTTCTAGAAATGTGTGAGTGGGGTCCTGGATGGAGAAAGGGAGCAATAATATTCCGGTGTTAGATTCCATATGGGAAGTTGATTCTTCCATTTTCAGTGTGTGATTTTTTCATCAGGGTGGGATAGGTCCTACAGCTGGTTTCACTCTTATTCTTATTAATTAAAATGCCTTAAGGTCTTATCTTGTACTCATATCATCTTGGATACTTAAACCATTAACAACTCATTAGAACTCCTTTGCCCGTACTCATCTTTGACAAAGCTGAGTATGGAGGAACATGGGTGGAGTGGAAACTTGCAGGGACTTGCTGGTCTTAGCCACACCTGCACAGCTCCAAAGAAGGAATAAACAGACTAACTGGAATGGGCGACTTGGCTGTATCTGGTCCTTGAAAGAAAGGGCTGTGGCTTCAGGATACAGGAGGCTTTTCAAGGATCTGTCTTTTCAGCCTGAAGGACCCTTCAACAATTGACATCTTGACTTATGTTCTTTTCTGAAGCATTTTTTTTCTTTTGGGGCTGGATTTGAACAAGTTCTTCTCTTGCCAAGCTCTTCAGTTGCTTTCTTTCAGAAAGCTCAAAAGGTTTTTTTTTTTAACATATCTTCACAGCATCCTTTCAAGGGCAGGAGTCATTGTGATATAATATTTTAGTGGATTAGCCAAGGCCCAGAGAGGCTGGGAGATTCATTGGGAATCATAAGATCATGTAGGCCAGGGGTGGGGAACCTGTGGCCTCGAAGCCACGTCACATGTGGCTGATTTAGGCCAACACCTAGTCCTGGTGGGAATTGTTCAGATTCCTAGTGGTTAGGGGTAGGTCTGGGATTCAGATCTGGTTTTTGAGTCCAAATTCAGCTTACGACAATTACTTTATGGCACAGGACCAAAACTGGGAACTTAGACGCTATCTAAGCCGACCTCTCCTCATTTTACAGATGAGCAAACTGAAACCCAGGGAAGTCAAGCAACTTCCTCGAGGTTACACAACTAGTGAGTATTAATAATAATAACTAGCATTTAAATAGTGATTTAAGGTTTGCCTGTTACCTCTTTTGATTCTCCCAACAACTCTGGGAGGTAGGTACTATCATTGTGCCCATTGTACAGTTGAGGAAACTGAGGCAGCCGGGTTAAGTGACTTACCCAAGCTCACACATCTCAAATTTGAATTGAGGCCTTCCTGATTCTAAGTTGAAGCTCTATCCACAGTACCGTCTAGCTGCCTGACTTAGAGCCCCTCCCATGATTCTCATCCTATTTTTTGTTTTAACAGTGTTTACCTGCTATGTGCAAAGAACTGTGCAAAGTGGATGAGAACCTTAGAGCAGGCATAGGCTTTGCTCCTACTGCCACCATATTAGTTTTAAGTGTTAATAATTCAAGGAACTTACAATCAATCTTCTGTGAGTACATAACACATACGTACACTTACTTCAAGCATGTGTATGGCTTTCTGCATCAATGTAGGTTGTGACCATTATGCACCTTACTTAGTAAACAGTCTCTATGAGTTTCTATAGCCCCAAAAGCTCGTTGCCTGGAAGTGAGGCTCTCCCTATTTTTTGGAGGCTACCCTCAAACTTGTACTCAATCATTGCCACCAGGAGTTCTCTGAGGAGGTCCCGAGTTGAAAAATACCCACATATAGCTAGGATACAGACTGCCACATACATGATTGGTGTGTAAGCCATGTATAAACAGAATGCTCACAGGCACTTTACTCTTCCTGAAAGGACATTTCAAATGCTGGTAATTTTTGTGCACTTAGAATTTCTTTCTTATATCATACTCTTCATGCCTCAAAAGAAAAAAAAAGCTGCCTACTTGAATTACTAAACTATTTGTCCCTGTGTAAGCTGATCAACTGCTATTTGGATGGAGGGCAGAATGTTCAATCAATCAAAATGTTCTGCTGCATTGACGTGTTTTATAATGGAAATGAAAATGACAGCATTTTTTCCGTCAATCTAAACGAATCACTTTCTTGTAGATCAATGCTAACGTTGGTATTATAGACATTGCAGAGAATGAATGCTGGTTATTAATTACAGGGTGCCTGATGAGAAGCCTTTTGAGCTGACTTAGGCGCCATGCAGATTTCTCTCATTGTGATAGGTAAAGGGAGGGTTTTAATTTCTTTGGTGGGTACAGGTATATTCCAGACAGCCTCTGGGAGTCTCTGATGTCAGTGACGTAGGCAAAAGTTCCAAGATAAAGGGTGAGCTATATAGTTCTATAAACCACACAGATTAAGTCGAAAGCTATCAATCATTTATTAATTGCTTTCTATGTGCCAAGCACTGTGCTAGATAAGCACAGGGGACACAAAGATTTGAAAAGAAAGAGAGAGAATGGAAGAAAGGAAGGAAGAGAGTCCCTGCCCTCAGGAAGCTTACATTCTAATGTGGGAAAAAACAAATATATAGATACATACCTACAAGATTCATGCTGAGTAAATGGAAGTCAGCCCTACATGTAACAGCTCTAGCAGCTAAGGGGACCGGGAGAAGCTTCTTAAAAAAGGTGTAAGTGAGCAGTCTTGGAAAAAAAAAAGCCAGGGATTTTGAGGCAGTGGTGAGAGGAGAGAGCATCCTAAGCATGGACTCAGCACTGGAAAGGACCTCAGAGTTCATCTTGTCCAACCTGTATTTGACCAGGGATCCTCTAAGATTTTTCCTCATCACTTATGGGTGGGGTGACCTTGAATAAGTCAGTTCACTTCTCTTGCCCTCAGTTTTTTCATCTGTGAAATGGAGCTTTTGGACTAGGTATTCTCTCAGGGCCCTTCTCAGTCTCTGATCTTTTGGCATTTATTGTGCCTCATCTGAGTGTTCGTATCAGCTCTACAGTGTTGCTGACAGGTGCTCATCAGTACTTTGAGATCTTAGATTCAGAGCTGGAAAGGACTTTGGAGGCCAAGGAGTCTAACTCCCTCTTTATACACGTGAGGAAATGAAGTCTCAGAGAAGTGAACTGATTTTGCTGGGGTCCACAGGCAGTAAGTAGTCGAGCTAGGTAAGGCCCTCTAACTTCAAACCTGATTTTCTTTCCCGTCCTTACTTGCTAAGGCCTATCTGTTTGCAGCTAGTTCTACTTTTGGACAACATTAACTGTTAGGAAGTTTTTTCCTACATGTGATCTAAATCTGCTTCACTGCACTTCCACCTATTGCTTCTGGTCCTGTCCCCTGGGACCAGACAAAACAAGCCTAATCCCTCTTCCACATGGCAGACGGCCTTTCAGATATTTGAAGACACCCATTTTCCTCTGCAGGCTAAACTTCTCCAGGTCTTTCGATTGAACCGTCCTGGTTGGACGGTTTGGATGCCTTCTGGTTTGTCAGTGGTCCTTCTTAAAATGTGGTACCCCAAGCTGAATGTTTGACTCTAGATGTGGCCTGCTGGGGCACAGTGCAACAAGCTGCCTGCCTCCCTTATTATCCCAGATACTATTTTAGAAACCATATATTCTAGTGAGAAACCTCAAATGTAGGCTTCAGAGGCATCTCTGAAAAGGGATAAGTGAAATTAGGGTGAAGTGGAAGAAGAATCTAGGCCTCATTTATGGCAAGAGACTAGAACTAAGGTGTAGGATTGGATAATATCTTGGGTGTCCTTACTAAAATGTTCTTTTTGTAGAATAGACACCATGGGGTGTCTAGGCAGCCTTGCAAGGATCACAATTTTTTCTATCTAGCAAAGTTTACAACTTTATTACAATAATTTTCTGGTATTCCACATTGTGATTTCAGGGCTGTTGGGGAAGGTAGCCCCTTTCCACCCATATCTGTTTGCTAATGCCTGAAATTAGGTCCCTGGCCCTTTAGTGTTGTTGAAATCAAAATTCTCCTGAGAGTGAGAAGACAGTGAATCATCATCAACCTGTAATTTCTTAGTGAAAATAAGTTTCTGATCCAGTTTGAGTAATAACAACTTACATAGTACACAAAACCATAACAGTTTCTAGAAGGCAGTGTGGAGCCCTGAATTTGGCCAGAGAACTAGGGTTTGAATCCCAGGACTGCAGTAGGTGACCTCGGAAAAGTCACTTAACCTCTCCTGGGCTGTAAAGTGATGGGGTCAGCCAAAATTACCTCTCTGGTTCCCTCTAGCTCTAAAGTTGGTTTTATTGGGAGAGAAGGGGATGGTTACAAGAAGTATTCCAAAGGTACAATCCACAGGAATGAGTGATAATAGCTTGGATTTGAGAGGTGAAGGCGAGGAGAGTGTCCAGAAGGGCCCCAGGAGTTGGAGCACGGTAGGCTAGGGGAATGAAAGAACCATGGGACCTCTGGCAGAAACAGTGATGTCAGAAGGAGGAAGGTAATTTATGGGTAGGAATGTAGTTTCAATTTAGTCCCCTCTGCTGAGCAGGACCAAGTGTAGTGCTGTAATTAAGCATAGTTTCCCCTTTGATCCTTTAGAAAACACACTGCTTCAATTTCAAAGACATGTTTCTGTGTTTTTCCTCAGAGCTCTCTGGCAGTGTGCACAAGGCCAGATAGTGCATTTCCCCAGTAAGGGAGGTGTGGATCGCTTCTCAATGGCATCTAGCATGGTGTTTGCATTCCGTGGCTGGGCTGGTGTAGTCTCGTGTGTATCGCTGGGAGCCAGATGGGCACCTGCTATTCTCACCCTCCCCCCAAGTTGCAGCATTTAGAGAGTGAAGAAGGGATGAGCAAGCAGATTGGTTAAAAGCACATATAAAGAGAGTTCTGTTCTAGGGCTGCATGGGGATTATTGAAATATCAGCTAGTTAAATAGAGAAGGTTTATTTTTTCTTATTAAGGTCACCAGGAAGCCTAAGGTCCTAGTAGCTAAAGGCCCAACCTTTGTGTAGACAGCATTGGCGAGCATCTTTTTTAGTTGTTGTTAACATCTCTCTTGCCACTGAAGGCTATAGAAAGCTGTGGCATCTCCTTCCCAGAAGAGCTTGAAGGACAGGATGTCACAAGCTTGATCCTATGGGCTTCTTGGTCTTGATTAGGAGAGGGGCTTGATGACCTCCAGAGGAGCCTAGAAGCATGCATGGCCTGCTCAGTCTCCTCCTCAGAGACCAGATTTCTGCTGCCTAGTAACATTTCCCAAGGGTTTTAGGCAATCCCAATCCCATTTCTGGTGAATGGATTCTGAAAAAGTGAAAAGCCCAGCACAGAAAATGAATATAAAAATCGCTGTCTCACCAGCACTCAGACTAGGACCTAGGCTCCCCTCTGCCCTCGAGTTAGGGTAATGAGCCATTTCAACCTTGCAGCCTTAGAATCTAGGCTGTTGACCCCAGTTTCTGATGTGGCCCCAGGGAGCTTGGCAGGGTGCTGGGCCACAGGTGCTCCACAGCGTGTCAGAATGGCATCCCTTGGTAGGGCCTCAGGCTGGGATGTGAGCTATCGCAGTGGGTTAGATAGAATGAAGACAAGTCTGTTTAAAGCAATGGGTGATGCCGAATGATGTGTCCCTGGCATTTGCAGGTCACATTTGTCCTCTTTAAATTTTTTATGTCCTCCTTCAGCCCCCTTCTGAAACTTTCTACTCCCTGAATCTTGACTTGGGGTGATTTCCAGTTGTATGACTGGCCTCAGGCATAGATTTTTCCCCCTGAATCCCTCTCCCTAGGGCTCACCTTGAATCTGTGGCCTGGGAGAGTATTGATTTTCCTCCAGTCGTCTTTGCAGATTTCTGTGACATTGTAGATGGGAATAGGAATGGGCTGTGGGGCATGAGCTCCAGGTTTTTTCCTTTTTTCCTTTTTTCCTTGCTGACTATTTTAATCAGGAGTTCTTTTTTAAGACTTGAGCCTGAGAGTGTACCCCCTGCCTGGCCAAAAACAGCTGGTGGCCATCCCTCCCCGATTTGCTGCCCAGGTCTGCTTTATTGGGCCCCATTGGTGACTCTTTGACCTTCCCCTCCCTCTGCAGCCCCCACCCTGCTCCTGTATGGGTTCCCTGCACCACTGCTAGCTCAGAAAACAGAGGGCTTCCTGTATTTTGTTTGCCAGCAAAGCTGCTCACCCCACGACCCGTGTGACAGCTTCACATGGCTGCTTCCAGTTTGCTTGCTACAGGAAGAGGGGAGCGTAGGCACAAAAGACTAAGTTGAGAGCCCCCCATGTGAACATCTGGAGTACTCGTTGGGAGGTGCGGGCAGGGGAAAGCTTCTGAGTCCTATCAAGGGAGAAACAATTAGAGGATTGCAGAGGTCACAGGATGTAGCAGTGATGTTTAGATGGAAACTTAACTGGCATTGAATAAACATACTCTCTTCCCCATTTCCCACTGGAGTTTGGTTTCTAAAGGCCTGGTATGCTTGGGGTTTCATACCTTTGCATGTCCCTAGAGCTCTGAAGAAGCGAAGAACTACAGGAAATAGGATGGCTTACAGATGGCCAGGGAGTGGGAGGTGTGTGTGGTGGGGGGAGGGGATGGGAAGGACCCGTGTGTTTTTTCCTTCATTTCTCTTATGTTGCCTTGGTAGATAGACACCTGGGGACATAGTGACCTTGTTTGATAAGCCCGAATTTTCATTCAGGGCTGTGTATTCAACCCCACTGGAACCACCCAGTGGATTAGGTATCTCCCCAAGGCTTTGTGAAAGCATTTGTGCCACTGCCAGGCCCAAACACAGGAGCCCCAGCTGGGAGGCAGATTGTCTCAGCTGCCCCCAAAGAACTAACTCAGAGCTGTGAGGTTATTTCCTGCCCTTCTCCATTATTAGCATTTTCCTGTTCTCCACCACACGTTTTCCTTTTCCACAGGAAGTCTCAGCTGCTTTCCCAAATAGCATTACCTGGGCCCACATAGGCTGTTCTTTTGTTCCCTCTTGTTTTTCTGATTGGTTTGCCAGGATTTGGGGGTACTCTATTCAGAGGCTGATCTGGGTAGTACAGCCTTCCCTCCATTCCCTTGCCTTCAGGGGTCAGGGCACCCGCTGAGACTATGTGGCCCCCTGTTCTAGCTTTGACCGTCTGCAGGGAGAAGTTCCACAGCCTCCTTCAATAACCTGCTTCGTGTTCAGCCACTGGGGATCTTGGGGGTTCTTCCTTCTGTCTGACTTAAAAGCCTCCTGCTCAGGTTGCAGCACACTGTGTTCCATTCATGGTCTATTCTATTGCCTTAGATTTGTTGACTGGAAGAAAAGGTAGTCTTAGAGATCACCTAGCCCACAGTCCACCCCTTGAATCTGATGGATGAGGAAGCTGAGAGAGGCAAAATAACTTGCTCACGGTCTTGTAGCGGCAGAGCTATTTCTGGGACTCAGAGTTTCTGCCTCCTGGTCCGGTGCATAGCCATCATCATGCTTGTCAGGGTTGAATGTGCATGACTTTGGATTCCACTTTTGAAGGGGCATGATTGGTATTGGAATCCATTCAGTGAAAAGCCATTTGGTAGGTAGGGTGAGACTTGTTTCTGGATTCAGAAATGTGGGCATGCCCTGGGGTGGGGTGGGCTGGTGGGGTGCAGGAGGAAGACTAGACCGAATTTGAGGGAGAATCAGCTAGCCCTTGAATTGTCATGTGGAAGCATTGAATTGACATCTATTTGGTTTCTAGTGAGAAAGTTAATGATGTGTACACAATTACTTTTCTCTTATTGTCAAAGACAGCAAAAATAAACTTAATCAACAAAGATTTCCCTAGCCCTTTTCTCTTCTTCTAACCCCTATACTTTTAAAAACAATGGATTTTTCTTACCTCTTTCAGTAAGAGTATTTTTTTTTCCTGAAGTTTTGTTCATTGACTGAAATTATCCTACAGCAAACTTGGCAGTTTCCATATCTGTAAAATGGGGATAATAATAGCATCTACTTCACAGAGTTTGATGTGAGAATGACTTTATATAAATAAAGTGCTTTTTGAACCTTAAAATGCTACATACATGCTAGCAACGATTATTCTGAGTATAGAAAAAGGCCTTTAAGATTGAGAGGCTGACAGAGGATTGAGTTTAGGAACAGTGGGGTAGTCCAGTTGGGTTGGAACATTGAATGTAAAATAAGTCTGCTAGCTTTAGAGCTAGGCTGTGGAAGACTTTCAACATCACACTAAAGACTCTATAGTTTATCCTAGTGGCAATATGGAGCCTTTTTGAATAGGGGAGTGACATGGTTAGACTTGTTCCTTAGGAAGATTATTTTGGTAGCTATGTGGAGGATTGATGGGAGTGGGAGGGGAGAGACTGGAAAGAAGGAAACCAATTAGGAGGTGGTTGCAATAAATAAAAAAAATAGCTAGCATTTATGTAGCACTTTAAGGTTTGCAAAGTGCTTTGTAAATACCATCGCATTTGCTTCTGGGAGACAGGTGCTGATTATTATCCTCATTTTACAGATAAGGGAACTGAGGTAGAGAAAGGTGTAGTGATTTGCCCAGGGTCGCGAAGCTAGTAATTGTCTGAGGCTGGATTTGAACAGAAGTCTCTCTGACTCCAAGTCCAGGTCTCTACCCACTGTGCCAGTAGACAAGAGGTAGTAAGGCCTTGAACCAAGTTGGTGGCCTTGTGAATTGAGAGAGGGTGGTAGATGTGAAAGATGTGGTAAAGATTGAGTTAGTTAAGATGAATAATTGATTGGATTTGGGGCTAAGGGTGAGTAAAGAAAAAATGACCCTGAAGTTGTGAATCTGCTTGACTGGAAGGATGGAAGTACCCTCAACAGAAATAGAGAAATTTGGAGAAGTTTTGAGTTCTCTTTTGGGCATATTGGATGTGAGCTCACGCTTCTGGGAGATGTAGGGAGATGTCCAATTGATGGTGTAGGACTAAGACTCATAAGAAAGATGAATGTTGAGTATACAGATCTTGTAGTCTAGAGTTAATGATTCAACCAATGGAAATGAATGTGTTTACCAAGCAGAGGTAAGGAACTGGACAAAACCCAAGCCATTGTTAGGGAACAGGAGATGGATAATGATCCAGGAAAGAAGACTGAGAGAGAGTGATCAGATAGATGGCAGGAGAGAGCCAAGAGAGAGTGGTATCACACAATCCTAGAGAGAAGAAAGGGAACCAGAAGAAGGGTGATTGGCAGTGTCAAAAACCTACTGAAAAGAGAAGGAGGACTGAGAAGAAGCCGGAGCATTTAGCAGTTTGTAGATTGTTGATGACCTAGGAAAGAACAACTTCTGATGATGCTTATATCACTCTAGCTCACCGTTTTTACATGTAAAAATATCTCGGTAATCTGTGTAAAGAAAAACTTTCTAGCAGGTAGAACTCTCCAATGGAAATAACCCATTGGAATTGGCTGCTGTGGGAGGAAGTGGGCTCCCACTCATCGCAAGCCCTCTGAGGTTGGATGACCACTTGCCAGATATATTGCAGAGGGGATTTCTTTTCAGATAGTGGGTTGGGCAAGATGATTGCCAAGGGCCTTTCCAATTCTAAAACTTTGTGTATTATCCAGCTAGAAGGTACCTTAAGAGGTCATTTGGTTTATCCTTCTATTTCTATTCAGGACTACACCTCAGCCATCCTGGGTGACATGTTTTCCTTATTTTGAAAGGTCTTCAGTGAAGATCTTATTATCTTATTTAACAGTCTTCAACAAAAGCAAGAGATTCACCAAAATAATGTCACCCTTGAAAACATAGCATCCCATATCAGGCTTACTAATGCAGATGTTTCCCTAACTGTATTGGAGGTGGGTTCTCTGTGTCTGTCATCATGGAGGCAAGGGGATTTGGGGTGTCCTCAATACCCCTTCCAGAGCATCAGTCCTTAGTGTTTAGCCCCTGTGTACGAACACTGAGATCTCGACCACAGAGAATATGGTTAACATTCTATCCATCTGCAGATTATGTGTCATATGGTTATCAATGATGAGGTCACCTCCCTGGGTGTGTGCTCAGGGAATGCAAACTCATTTTAATATCAACCTAGACAAGAATATAATGAGGAACTTGCAAAACAATTTAGACTTGTACTAAGCTGGATAAAATATGTGTGTATAACAATGCCTTGCACATAAAAGGTACTCAGTAGTTTGAGCTGAACATACATATTCTGCACATCTGGACCATTAAAAAACCCAAATAGAAAAACTTTGTAGCTTCTGTTGTTGCAGATGTGTATTCCCACAGCCCGCTCTATTAGCACTGATATTTGAGGCATGATCCCCATGAAGAAGGCTCTACTTCTTGAAAGGAGGGACTGTTTTATCTCCTAACTTTGTATTCCCAGAGCTTAGCACAGTGCCTGCCTGGAACAGGCATCAGGTACCTTATCAACACTTATAGAATCACACTGGTAGTAAGATATTTAGGTTTTCATAGAGTAATATATCTATTGGAAAGGTACTTTTAAGAATAATATTGACTTGGCATTCTTACGTGTGTTGACTCTTGATGTCCTGAAGTTTTTCCATGATTTTTTTTCCCTGGTAGATGATGACAAAAGTGAATTTTTATTCCTTTCCGAAGGATGGGTTTCCTTTTTTACAAAGTCTTGTTAGGATGCAGGGTTAAATATCATGAAAACTTCAGTCATGCCTGCAGCTGATTGTTTTTTAAAGAGTGATTTTGTCCACACAGAAATGCACCATAACTTTGTTATAAGTTTTTGTTGCTTTTCCTACTTTGGTGGCAAGTTAACCTTACCTTTGGAACCATATGGAAGGAGATCTGAGAAGCATTTCCTGGGAAAGTGGATGCATGCTTTCTTACTTCTGTGGGTCTGTGTGGACATCCGCTTGACTCCAGAATAAAAAGATCCCTCGTTGCTGTGCAGTGTTTGAATAGCTCCTACGGGTAAGACATAACAGCCGAAATGACAGTGAGAACAAGGCACTTTAGATGCTGCCCAGCATTCCCGCCCCTAGGGCTCTTGTGTGTTGGAGCACACTTGTTAAGCTCTTCTCGGTGTGGTACTTGCTGTATGCACAAGTCACATGCTTATGTCAGAACAAACAGCCCGAAGAGGGGTCTCTGATGGGCCTTATAAAGCATCAAAGGGCTGGGCAGAGAGCAGAGTGTCTTGGCTTCTGGGTAATGTGAAAGGGAATGGTTTTGCTGGCTGTTGTTGGTTGACATTGGATTGGTTGAGAGCTGACATTCAAGAAGGTTATATAGCCTTTCCACCCTTCTTCACCCTTTTCCTACTTCTGCTAGTCCCTTTCTCTGCAGTTCGGTAGATGTCATGATTAAATCCATAGCTCTGGAGGATTCAGGGGTGAAAGGAACCCTATGGACCATGGGTTCTGAACCTTTTTTTGTGTCATAGATCCTTTTGGTGATACTCTGGTGAGGCCTATGGACCCCTTTCTAGAATAATGTTTTTAAATGCAAAAAATAACATACATTATTTTATTGGGATGACAAAGGAAACCAATTATATTGAAACACAGTTGTTAAAAAAAAAAACCCCAAATGCACAACTTCATGGACCTGAGGTAAAGAACCCCTGTATAGATCGTCTAGCCTTTCATTTTGCAGGTGAAGAAACTGAGACCATGAGAGGGCAGGTGACTTGCCCAAGGCCACACAGATAATAAACACAAGAGCCCAGATTCCAGTGACTGATGCCAGGGTTTTAAAGGAATGCTAGTTTGTGTGTCTTTCTTCCTTTGTGCTTCTTGACCAAAGAGTGAACATGTTTTTAAAAAATAATTGTGGAGGCTGTAAATAAACACTGCCTTCCAAGACTGAGTTAATTGTCTGAATGGCAGGCTCCTTCCTTTCTAGGCAGTCTGAAGGAGGGTAGGAACACAGGGGTAATTGCCTCCACTCTGTGGTTAGTGATATTCTTCCCAAGCCAAGAGCCTTTCATTCAGGAGAATTAATGTGGGGTTGGGAAGAAGGGTGCACCAGGAATGCTGATAGCTATCTGGTGTCCCTACTGGCTTTGGCTTTTTTAGGTGGGGTAATTTGGCTTGTCCATTAGGTATACGCCCAAATACCTCAGTCCAATTTAAGTAACATCAGTAGCTAATTTTTTGTTGGTTGGAAAATCTTATCTACAAAAACCAGCCCAGATATTAAATTCAAGCATCTCAGCAATGTTTCTCAACAAAGAGACTACATAAGTGGCCACTTCTTTATTTACTTGGAGTGGAATTAGAATTTGTGACAGGTGTGTTGAAAAGAATGGAAATTTTAACCATACTTGGTGTCATAAATTTAGACCTTAGACTTCAGCTCCCTCAGGAAGTGTGTGTGTGTGTGTGTGTGTGTGTGTGTGTGTGTGTGTGTGTGTGTGTATGTATATATTGTATGTGTGTATGTATGCGTGTATGTGTATGGTATGATTTTAATGCTCATTTGTAAGCCTGAATTCCTGTGTGAGCAAGCTAACTGGGTGTTTCCTGGGATGTTCCCAGTTCCTTGGAAAGAGAAAGTAGTTAACTTGTCCCTGAAATCTTTGGATTTTATTCTGAGGCACCTTTGGTATTTAGAAACTGCGGTGAGAGTTTCACAACAGTGTCAAGCACATCTATTCTTAGACAGTGCTGCTTGTTTGTCCCATCCTTAGTCAGAAGGCCCCTTCTGTCTTATCTCATGGTTCCTTTGTATGGGCACCATTGGAAGGAAGTGCCAACAACCCAGCCAGGGAAGCACACGGCCCTTGTTTATTTCCCAGACTTCAGTTTCTACAATGGTACTCCTTCAGTTTCATTCCAGGTTCCTGGTTCCTTGCAGTAGAAGGCACTTACTACACGTTGGCTGGTTGAATGAATGAGTAGGAGATAGCCCAATCCTCTCAGAACATCTAGCATAGTTTTAAATGTTACATGTTCCCTTTGGGTGCTCCTCTTTATTTCTGGGTGTAAGGAAGCTCCCACAACAACAAATGAGGCCAAGTCATAAAGTAGGGAGTGGTTGTCCTGGCTTTGGATTCTATTTTTGTTTGAGAAATAAACATATAATTAATTTGGATTGAATATAGATTGGAATATGAATTGGAGCTCCCTTCATCCTGCTCTTCCTCTGTTCCCATAGGAACAATTCCTATCATCTTCATTTAGCCTGTGGAGAGCGATGCCTATAAACCCTGCTGGTGTCCTCTGCTCAGTGATAGTGCTGGCTGTGGAAAGAGGGCAGGTACCTTCTTGAAGTGTGTGTGTGTGTGTGTGTGTGTGTGTGTGTGTGTGTGTGTGTGTTGGGGGGTGGGGTAGGGTGTCCTATCTTTTCTGCTTGTTCTTGTCCTCAGTATGCATCCAAATACATCAACAGGAGACAAGGGAAAAATAGTGTCATGGGAGTTAAAAAAAATCAAATGAGAATCTCCCTCAATAGTGTTTTCCTGTTGTTGGTAGCCTAATTGAATGTCGCCCCAGGGACAGCTGCACTCTGGGCCTCCCAGTGGCCATCAGACCTCAAAATGCTTTGGGATAAAATGTGCTGTAAATAACTGGAAGTGATTAATTAGACTAAAGTGTCCTTTTCCAGGCCAGAGCTAGGGTTCTTGTTACATAGCTTACAATCTCTTCCTACTGGGAAGATATGGGCAGATGCAAACTTGCTTTATTGGGATGAGATGCATCTCTCCTTCCTTTGTAGCTCGGAATGTTATTGGAGAGAGGACAGCTTTCGTGTACCTCTGTTGAACTTCTAGCACTTGGGAGAAGAGAGGATTCTTTCAGGGTTAGTTTTCCTTTAGAATTGACTGTTCCATCGTTAATAGATGTCTCAAATTTCTAAATCCCAATAGGTGCTTGCTTGACTGGGAAGGAGGGGTATGGATATGTGTATTTTTTTCCTTCTTCACCCTACTGCCCCAGCCCTTGGCAGTGAGCCCAGATCCCTTCCCCTTCTCCTGATCCTTTAATTCAACATTTAATCCTCTGCTTCGATGCCCATTTGAATGATTTCTTCTGCCTTTTCTTTGGCCATATAAGGTTTTTTGCCAGGCCTCAGAGGGAATAGCCATCCCCAGATAGATCAATACCCGCCTTCCAGAAGACAAATGGAAGAGTTTCCTCTTCTTGCTCAGTCACTTCTCTGTTGTGGGGATTTCAGCATGCCCCCTTTGCTGTGGTTTATAGAGCACCTTTAGCTTCTTTTGGTCTCAGAGGGCCACGTATACACACCAAGTAAAGACGATCAGTAGAAACCAGGCAAATGTTAAATTGAGATTAAAAAAAAGATGCTGCCAGGCTCCCCAAGAGAGTAGGAGTTTAGTCTGGAATTGGAGTGATTTTGATTATAAAAGTTGAGTCCATTTTTGGCTTCTCTAATACTATAAACAATACTCTAGTCCATACTGATGACTGTTGTGGCTCCAAAGCATGTTAGAAAAGCTCATTGTTTACTGACTCCATTTTATAGGAGAGTAACTGAGTCCCAGATTGCATAGGATGACTTAGAACTGGACGGGACTTTCAAGGTCATCTAGTCCAACCCTTTTATCTTATAAATGGAGAAACTGAGGCCCAGAGTGTCCAAGTGGCTTAGCTAGGATCAAGGTCATATAATCAGTAAAGGAGCACGTGGCTGGGTTTTGAGCCTGGTTCTTCAGACCCAGTACTCTTGACCCAACATGCTGCCTCTCAAGTGATTTGTCCAGGAGCATGCAACAAGCCAGTGGTGGAGACAGGATTCCAATTCTAGGCTCTTACTGTGTTCCAAGGTCTTTATAATCCCCACATTGACAAATTAAAGGGTATTGGGGAGCTACACTGGGAGGTGTGGCGACATCAGATTTTTCCTTCTCCCTAATCAAAACTGAATGATTTCGTTTGTGGTCTGAAAGAGAATGACGGCATGTATTGAAGTCCGTCCCTTGAGTTTATGGCTAGTCCAGTGCTCTGAAGTGAGGCCTGGATAGTTTGATGTGTCCTCCTACCTTCTGCCTCGGAGTATAATTCTCCACTTAGGTTTAAAGAAGGGGTCCTATGAACCAACTGCACTTGGCGTGTTCTGCTCTGGGATGGAATTTATCCAGGCATTGCCTCTTTGCACACAGGTCATGGAGTTCAGACTGCCGCTCTGCGCCTGTTCAAAAACGTTTCCATCTGCCTTGGAGAATGTACAAGGAAAGGCTTCATACATACCCAGGAGAAAGCAGCAAATGAAAAGGATGTGTATACAACACCATGAGTGGAGGGCTATTCTTAGGGCTCTGTTTTGGAAGAATGGGAAATGAGAGTGCTACAGTCGTGGGACCATTCTTGCCCCTAGAAAAGGGGTAAGAGGTCTAGAGTCATAGAGAAACTCAGTTAGTCTATGCTAGATCTTCCTCTTTTGGTCAAATCTGTGTTTTAGGTCTCTTGAAGCTTAATTGAAAGTGATTATCCCCTTTTAAAAAGGGGAAGGGAAGGCTGGGGAGGAGAGAGAGGGAGGAAGGGAGGGGGAGAGAAAGCTTTTTGTTAGGGCTTATAGAATTCTGAGATGGACCTCCTGCCTCTGACCCTCACCCTATCAAACCTTGGAACAGAGAACTAGTTCAGTACAGAACAGCTTCCTCAGGCTCAGTTCTGTTGGAACTTTGTCTGCGGAAGAGTGTCCAAAGGATCTAGATTTATTGAATTAAATACTAGAATGGGCCTTAGAAGTCATAGGTACACTGTAATATGACCCCCTATTTTTAGATTTACTTAGATTTGAAGAGGTAAACTGACTTACCTAAAGTAGCCCAGATATTAAAGAAAAGAACTGGGATTTGAATTCAGATCTTCTGAATCCAAGCCAATGACCTTTCACCTCTTAACATGCTAGTCATGCTGCATCTTTCATTCACCTTCAACTTGAAATTCTTCTTAATTTGTACCTTGTATCTTGGACCTTGAACTTTATGCTAGATTGATTTGCTTTTGTCAGTTTACTGGTTGGGATAATGATAAATACCCCTTACAATAATACAGTACTGGCTACAGTAGTGATGAACTTGGTGGATCCTCAGTAAGCCTTGACTGTCAATGCCTGCAAATGTAGAAACTGCTCTATGGCCTTTGCATTTTTAGCAGAAATCAGTGATGAGCAGTATACACCTTGTTTTGCTTTTCTTCTAACGAGGCATAATTCTGGTGGTTGAGCTGTGCAAAACAAGTTACATATAATCTAGTCTTTGCCCTGTAGGTAATTATAATCTGAACTGAACACCCATCCATACGTTCAGAGTGACCTATAAAATTGGTGCACAATCTATCTAAAACCTTCAGCAAGCATTTTATGTAATGGGGACAGGCTAGAAGCATTTCCATTAAGATCGGGGTTGAAACAAGGATGTCCATTATCACCACTGTTATTCAATATTGTAGTGGAAACCTTAGCCTTAGCAATAAGAGAAGAAAAAGAAATTGAAGGCATTAGAATAGGCAAAGAAGAAACAAAGCTATCACTCTTTGCAGATGACATGATGATATACTTAGAGAATCCTAGAGAATCAAGTAAAAAACTACTTGAAATAATGAACAACTTTAGCAAAGTTGCAGGCTATAAAATAAACCCACATAAATCATCAGCATTTCTATATATTACCAACAAAGCCCAACAGCAAGAGATAGAAAGAGAAATCCCATTTAAACTTACTGTAGACATTATAAAATATTTAGGAGTCTACCTCCCGAAACAAACCCAGGAACTCTATGAACACAATTACAAAACACTTTTCACATAAATAAAATCAGATCTAAATAATTGGAAAAACATCAGTTGCTCATGGGTAGGCCGAGCTAATATAATAAAAATGACAATCCTACCTAAGCTAATTTACTTATTCAGTGCCATACCAATCAAACTACCAAAAAATTATTTTATAGAGTTAGAAAAATAATAACAAGATTCATTTGGAAAAACAAAAGGTCCAGAATATCAAAGGAACTAATGAAAGAAATGCAGGGGAAGGTGGCCTAGCAATTCCAGATCTTAAATTGTATTATAAAGCAGCAATCATCAAAACTGCTTGGTACTGGCTAAGAAATAGGGAGGTGGATCAGTGGAATAGGTTAAATATGCAAGACACAGTAGTCAATGACTATAGTAATCTATTATTTGATAAACCCAAAGACCCCAGCTTCTGGGATAAGAACCCACTCTTTGAAAAAAACTGCTGGGAAAACTGGAAAAGAGTATGGCAGAAACTAGGCATAGACCCAAATCTCACACCATATACCAAAATAAAGTCAAAATGGGTTCAGGACTTAGATATAAAGGCTGATACCATAAGTAAACTGGGAGAACAAGGAATAGTTTACCTATCAGATCTATGGAGAACAGAAGAATTCATGACCAAACAGGAGATAGAGAACATTATGAAAAGCAAAATGGATAATTTTGATTACATTAAATTGAAAAGTTTTTGCACAAACAAAGCCAATGCAACTAAGATTAGAAGGAAGGTAGAAAATTGGGAAAGAATTTTTACAACCAGTCTCTCTGATAAAGGCCTCATTTCTAAAATATATAGAGAATTAAGACAAATTTATAAGAACACAAGCCATTCCCCAATTGATAAATGGTCAAAGGATATGAACAGACAGTTCTCAGATGAAGAAATTAAAGCCATCTATAGTCATATGAAAAAATGCTCTAAATCGTTATTGATTAGAGAAATGCAAATCAAAACAACTCTGAGGTACCACATCACACCTATCAGATTGGCCAACATGACAAAACAGGAAAATGATAAATGTTGGAGAAGATGTGGGAAAATTGGAACACTAATACATTGTTGGTGGAGTTGTGAAATGATCCAACCATTTTGGAGAACAATTTGGAACTATGCCCAAAGGGCTACAAAAATGTGCATACCCTTTGATCCAGCAATAGCACTTCTAGGGCTATATCCCAAAGAGATCAAACAAATGGGAAAAGGACCCACATATACAAAAATATTCATAGCAGCTCTTTTTGTGGTGGCAAAGAATTGGAAATTGAGAGGATGCCCATCAATTGGGGAATGGCTGAGCAAGTTGTGGTATATGAATGTAATGGAATACTATTGTGCTATAAGAAATGATGAACAGGCTGACTTCAGAAAAACCTGGAAAGACTTATATGGTCTGATGCTGAGTGAAGTGAGCAGAACCAAGAGGACTTTGTACACAATAACAGCCACGTTATGCAATGACTAAGATTGTTAAACTGAACCCTTCTCAGCATTACAAGGATCTAAGACATCTCCAGAGGCCTCAGGATGGAAAATGCTGTCCACATCCAAAGAAAGAACTATGGAAGTGAATCGCTCTCACTTATTTTTACCTTCTGTTGAGTTTTCTTTCATCTTTCTGATGGTTCCTCCTATTGGGTTTAGTTTTTACTTACAACTTCACTAATGTGGAAATATGTTTAATGGGCATGTAAATGTAAAGCCTATATCAGATTGTGCGCCGTCTTGGGGAGGGTGGGGGGGAAAGGAGAAAAAAATTTTCAACTCAAAAGCATATGGAAAAAGAAATTAAAAATAAAAATTTAAAAAAATGCTAAAAAAAATAAAATTGGTGCACAGTCAGTACTTGATGTGGTGTGGGATGGGAAGGAACGTTTTCAGGAGGCCCTCTTAGGAGATTTAATTAAAGGGCTAGATCAGTGGCATAGAGGATCATAGGTTTCAAGCTGGAGTACACTTGGGAAGTCATCTAATCCAACCCCCTCATTTTATAGATGAGGAAACTGAGGCTAGAGAAGTTAAGTGACTTGCTGAAGGTCACAGATCCAGGATTTGAACCCAGGTATTCTCACTCCAAATCCATGGCTCATTCAGCTACAGCATGATAAATCATTCCCTGTTTTTTCAAGCAAAGGGTTGCATAAACCATTCCTTTTCTCATTCTTCCTCTTACTTCACCACACTTTTATTCAACCATAAACCATCTAATGTGTTTGATGGCCAGTGCCTCCAATTTAGAAGGAAGACCTATTCTACTGTGAGAGATGATGCTTGAGAGTCCTTCTTACACTTGCCATCTTCCCTTCTGATTTGTTTAAGAGGTACGAAACCAGCCTTAGGAAAGTGCTGGCTGTCGACTTGACAACCATTAGTCTGATAGACCACACTCCTGCTAGTAGGTGCTGGAAACTCCAAATAAGTACATTTAACTGAAGGTAGAAGCAAAGTAGGGGGAAAACAACCAAACCACAAAAGATGAGGACCTCATGTTGTCAGCCCTTGTCCCCATACAGCCTTTAGAGACCTAGCTTACACTGACTCAGAGCCGGCCTGCTGGGAATCTCTTGTGGACCCCGGCTCTATGCTGCCACCCTAAATGAGTTGTAAAGCCTTCTAATTGCTACCTTTCTAGCCCAAAGGAATTGTGAGAACACGTCCACGTTAATTTGGCTGTAGTATCATTCCCCTTGTCTAGGTGTTATGATTGCTACTGTATATTCAGTGATGATTTTTTTCCCCTCTCAAAGTCGGTTCTTTGAATGAAGTCAGAGGTTCCAATGAACATGTGCTTCAGTAAGAAGTTGAAGGGGGAGAAAACTGATCTCACACATACACAGACTTAGCAACTTTCTCTGTTGGATTTAATGAAATTAAAGTTCTTAAGAATTTGAAATTTGCCAAGAGGTGTACGGCAAAAATCCAGACAGGTGAGTTTTTTTTTTTTTACTATAGAAGACCTCTGATAATGATGTCCCCAAATAACATGTTAGTGCCCTCCCTCCCAAACTACCTCATATGTATGTATATTTACTGTACATTTATGCTGTATATATTTGTGTGTGTATTTGCTATCTCCTCCATTAGAATGGAACTCTTTATGAATCAGAATTGTTTCATCCTTTGTACTTGTATCCTTAGTACCTCTCACAGTAGGTGTTTAATAAATTGCTTGTTGATTGATTTCGGCTTCTGGGCACCTGAGCTTTATGGACTCCCTGTTAATAGCTTGTCGCTTGGAGCTACTCCATTTTCCTAGTCCACAACATTAACAGCACAGGTAAAGAGGAGTGGGTGGCTAGTATTTGGAGTGGTAGACTGAATTTTAGAATTGCTGGGTTCTCCTCTAAGCAAAAGGACCCTGCTTAATGGTGAGGTAACCCTGCTACTCCCATTTTCCTGTTGTTAAAATAAGCCGGATTTTCCTTGCACTATGTTGCACAGGAGTGCAAAATGGATACATGAGTTCGTGTGGATGAAAATAAATATTGAATAAAAAGAATGGGTGCCTATTACCCTGTACAACTGGGAAAAAATAGATGCCTGTTGATTAGATGGCTGAACAAATTGTGGTACATGAATAGGATGGGATATTACTATACCATAAAAAATGAAGAATTATAAGAACTAATGCAAGGTGAAGTCATCAGAAGCAGGACAATTTTGTATGCAATGACTATAACAGTGTATGTAGGGAGACCAAAAACAGCAACCTCTAAACAAATTGAAACATTTCTAAGTAAGTGTAACAACCAGATGTAACCTTTAAGAAGAGGTATGAGAATGTAAGTTCCCCCCTTCTTTGAAGAGGTGGAACACTATGGCTATGGAGTAGTGTAATACCATGGGACTTAATTGTTTAGTTTTGATAAATGTCTTTTTTCTCTCTTTCTCTTTTATTCTTTATTGCAGAGGATAGCTCTCTCCAGAGGATGGGGAAGAGAAGAAGGTTATATGGGGAAATGAAGATGATGTAAAAGTAAATCAGTAATTTTTAAGGAATATCGGGAAAATGTGTTTTGAGATTTTAGAATCAAATTGTGGAAATGAGGGTATTTTGAGTAATTTTTAAGCATTCTTTGTTTTGTCCCTCTTATTGGAAATCCCATTTTCAGAGATCCTTCCTCGCCTTGTACTCTATATAACCCTGAGATGATAATATGGCTAGTGAACAAACAGAATCCACAGGAGCCCTTTTGACTCTGTACATTTGGCAGTTCTATTATTAGATCACAATAACAGGAACAAAAGGCCTTTAACCTTGCATCCCATTTGAGCCATGTGTGTCTGGATGATGTGTTTCATCTGAGAAACCTGGACAATGGACTGGGCCTACTGTATAACTGACTGGGCCAGGCATACCATGGTCCACTGAAACTAGTCTTCCTCTAATTCCATGGTTTGCCTAGCATAGCCTGACCTGTGCGTTAACTTCAGCAAGGGAGCACCGTGGAGCAGCGAAGGGAATGCTGAACTTGGAGCTGGAGGGTCTGAGTTGGACTCTCAGCTTTGCCACTGAGGCTTGTTCCCTGTGTGATGTTGGGCAAACTGAAATCGGCAAATGCTACAAATGAGAGCTTGATTTGTCATTTTGTTGATTGTCTAGACTTGAGAAATGATGGAGAAGATTAATAGTGCAGATCAAACTTAAAAGCATGTCCAGTGTACATTTTTCTTTCTTGGAGAGTAGTGGTTAAACATTTACAGCACACTCCTGTGCTAAGAATTATTCTAGGCCTAGAGCTTTGGTCCAGAAGAATCTCTAATGTTCTTGCAATGCCAAAGTTGGAAGAAGAAAGAGTGGTTGGCTTAAAGGGTAATTGAGATGTTTATTTTGTTTGTCTTTAATGGTGACCTCTCCCTGAAAAGTCATTTTACTTCTCTTCTCTGCTCTTGGGATAGGCCCAGCAGCAGCAGCAGCAGCAGCAGCAGCAATATTTAATGTTTGTGAAGCTGAATTTCTTTCCTAGAGCTCTAATCTTAGTCTCTCTTATCCATGGAACTTTTGTGTAAATCCAATTAGAGCAATGTTCTCTTTGGGAAGAGCCTTCATTTAAAATCCTCGTTGTCTAACAGTTATAAAATACTCACATGCACTCACTCACTTAGACCTGGGGAAGGTTTGTGCTAACCCAGAGTTCACATTTCATATTGCACATTAATTTCTTAACTTTGAAAGCCTTCTGTAACAAGGAGATGTTTGTAAGAGTCCCAAGCCATTTAATAATCTTAATAGACACATTTTGGTTTGTTGTTGGTGTTTTTTTTTTTTAAGCACCTTGGTGACATTATCTCCACTTGATACTATATTCCTGATATGAGACTAGGGCAGGTGGGTTGGGTAGCAACAGGTGACATCATTCTTCCTTATTTTAAGATGAGCAAATTCAGGACAGAGATAAAGTAGTAAGTCCAGGGTCACTCAACAATATGGAAGTGACACATTTGGCAAATGGCCTGGCCTCTTGGATTGCAGAATTGTATAATTTAGAGCCAGAAGGAATCTCAGTCATCATCCACTGCACTCTCTTCAGTTTACATCTGAGGAAATAGAGGACGACAGAAGGAAAGTGACTTTCCCAGGGTCACACAAATATTAAGTAGCAGAGTCAGGATTTGAAACCATCTCAGACTCTAAATTCAGTGCTGTCTTTACTCTACCACTTAGTAGTCGACCTAACAGTAGTAGTTTAATACTTAATGACCTCTTCACTTTTATTGCTTTTAATTATTTTATCATTAATTTTATTTTCATGGGGGGGCAGTGACTAATGGAGTGGCTTTCACAATGCTACATAACTGATGTTGTATTTTCAGTTTATTCCTACAAGATTATAAATGATTTAACGAAGTCTGTTGGCCACATGAAGTTTAGAGTCTGTGTAAAGTACTTGACAAGCAAATGGATATAGAGATATTTTAACATTTATTCGTGACATCACAGGCACAGACCAAAAAATAAACCAAAACCTTAACATCATATCATTTGATCCTCACAGAAACCCTGTGAGGCAGGTATTATTTTATCCTTATTTTACAGATAAGAAAGCTGAAGGTTGGAGAGGTAAAGGAGTCTTGTCTAAGTCCAGGGGTCTTTCTAGTAAAAGCTTGCTGCCTTATGTTAGAAGAGATTGCAAACCACGAAGTAACTTACAGCATTACTGACAAGACACATATGAAGAATGAATGGAGGGAAGAAATCTAAGCTATCTATAGCCATATGAAAATACTACCAATCAGAAATGCAAATTAGAGCATCAGTGAGGTTCCATTTCACACCTATCAGATTGGGAAAGTTGATTAAAAAAATGGAAAATGACAAATGTTGGAAGGACTTGGGGGAAAACAGGCACGTTGGTGCACTATTAGTGGAACTGTGAATTGGTCCAGCCATTGCAGAAAGTAATTTGGAACAGTTCCCATAAACTTACTAAATTGTACATACCCTTTGACTCAGTAATACTGCTACTAGGCTTACCCCCTGAGGAGGTCAAAGAAAGAGAGAGGTCTGAAAAATGTTTATGGCAGCTCTTTTTGTGGTAGCAAAGAACTGAGAACTAAGGGGGAGCCTATAAATTGGGGAGTGGCAGAACAAATTATGGTATATGAAAATAATGGAGTACTATTGTGCTGTAAGAAATGAAGAGAAGATTTCAGAGAAACTTGGGAAAACTCATATGAACTGATACAGAATGAAGTGAGCAGGACCAGGAGAACAGTTTATACTAGAAACATCAATTTTGTAAGAAAGGAACAGTTTTTGAAAGACTTAATTTAGATGAACCTTGATTTCAAAGGGACTGATGGTGAAGAAAAACCCACCTCCTGACAGATATTTGAGGGACTAATATGCAAAATGACACATACATTTTCTGGATATGGTCAATAGAGGAATTTGTTTTGTTTGACTCTATTTGTTACAGATATTTTGTTTTTGTTTTAGTGGGAAGGGGAGATGGGAGGGAAAAATGCTAACAAATGAAAAAAATGCAATTAATTAAAAAAAGAATATATGGATAGGGTTTGAAAAAGTGGAATGGAGAAGGCAGTGTGCTTGGTAGGAGACAACTATTCAATGAACATTTATTAAATGCCTACCGTATGGAGGAATTGCAGTTGTGTTAGTTGTTGGGCAAAATGTCCAAAACACATTCCTTGCACTCCAGGAACATACAGTCTAGTTGGAAAGATGAGATCTGTGTGCAATACAAAAATACAAAGCAAAATATGTTTATGTAGAGTTACAATAGGTTCTGTGAGATTTGAGGAAGGAGAGACCACTTTCACCTGTGATTATCAGAGGAGATTTCACAGGTGGTACAAGAGCTGGGCCTGGAATAAATGATGGATAAGATTTCAGGGGACAGAGTATTTATTCTCTTTTTAGAAAGTTTGTTATCCTTTTGTGATATTGTCCTTCCCCTGGTTCCACATTACTACCTCTCCAGATAGAACGCCAAGGAAGAACTAGCAGAGATTTTGGGGTTTAATGGTGCCTAGGTGACTTTAATGTTGAGAGTTCTCACCTTAATAAATGCAGTACTCCTAGGAAAAAGCAACTCAGGGTACGTGCTGTACTTTGGGTCAAACGGTCCACCTAAAGAACAGCATATTCGAGGATATCCCATTGATTTTCTTGTGTCTATATTATACTATTGTAGGCTATGCATTCTCTAGGTATCAATAAAATTAACTACTTATAATAACACTGTGTAAGTCATTCCCCTCCTCTCCACCCCCAAAACGTTAATTGCATAATACAGACATTCTTGCCTGAGTTCATCACACCCACATCACAGATTTAAATGCTGAGGCACAATGAGATTTGATGATAAGTCACTGAGGTCAGTGACAGTTCTAATCTTCACAGAAGTGCCTCATTAGCTGTTTTTTCCTATCAGTATTCATTTAATTGTAATGAGTTATAGAGTGGTTCTTTGTAATGAAGTAGTTGGACTTAACCATGATGGCATCATTACCAAAATCTACCCATTAGCTTATTACCCTATTTGCCCTCTAGGCCCAAAGACATCTGTCAAACTTGAGATTTCTTGGCTTTACAGTGTAACCAGCTCCCTATTTCCTGTGGTTAGGAAATTTACCTTGGGATTTCACTTCATCATTAAGTTCAGTAGATGTTCCAAAGAGTTTCCTAAATAGGCAAGAGGTGGTGAACCATACTGAGAGAGAGTAGACACACCATAATATAGATACAGTATTTTTAATTTTTTTTTTGAAAGTCTTGGTTTCTGGGGGAAGAGGAAAAGAAAAAAAGCTAGAGAAAGGCCATGAATTGATTTAGATGAATAAAGGTACAACAGATCTCTGGCTTATCAGTGGCTGCCTTTTCCAAATGTGGTGCAAGTGCACAGGATGACAAGGTGGAGATGAAAAACAACATCTACACTGATGGATTTTTCCCTCTAGTATCTCCCAGAGCCTTGAATACAGTAGGCAATTAATAATGCTTTGTGAATTTAATTGGGGGGGGCAAGGTCTCAAACCCATAATCTTAGCCTCATTAGTAGTAGGTGCTAATGAAATGGGCCACGTGACCCTGATACTTTAATGAAGTCACCTCCATAAGGAACAGAAATCTTGAACTAGACTCTGGGGGATTATAGCAGATGGGTGGCCTCCGGTGGTATGTGGAAAATCGCCTTGGGTGACAGAATTGAATTTGGGCTATCCCAGATGTGATAATGTTGAGGGCAAATAACACACCAGGCCGGCTTACTCTGCTTGCTGGCTGGAAATGTGCTGGATGGAAAGGAAACCAAAATTAAGACCCTTTGCTGCTCCAGTTGCTTTATTACATGTTACACTTTGAACGTGTCTCCCATTTAAATTCAGCTTTCTTGATGAATAGCCAGACCAGCTGTAAGCCCTCTAGGCCGGAAGCCCTGATCCCGCCAGCCAACTGTTCGTTTTTTCTTGACCAACTTCCTTATTTCAGGAGTCTGTATGTGGTCTGTCTATTGTGGAGCTGTCGGGAGGATGTAAGGGCAGTTCTTCAAGACAGTCAGTTCTGGCTATGCCACATATATGTCCTGAAGCTGGCCCCTAGCCTCTTTCCAATTATGGGGGAGCATTTTGTTAAACCAGGATGAAGTGAGAGCTCATTCAAATCATATAGAAAGTCCTTGTGCATCTGTCAGAACATGTTGTATGAGCCAACTGACTGTGCTGTAATTGGCATGGCATAAAACACGGTTTTAAAATATATTTAGTTTCATGCCATCTGGTCTATGGTATAAAGTGTGCTGATTTAAGTTTAAATGGCCCTTTGATCATATAAGAAGAATGTGTCACATTTAAATCTGCTGCCTCCTCCTGGGGACATACAGCATTGTTCTCTGGGGCCATACCAGCCTTACAAAATCTAGATTCTTAGTCTCATCTGGTTTTATCCAAGCAAAAACCTTGTCCCCTTAATTCACACAGATGTATTTCTGCTTTAGATTTGAAATACTTTCTCTGGATTCTGGCTTCCAAATAGTGCCTTTGAGTTGTAAGATACTGGGAAGTATGGCAGCATACTGGTCGGACTATTTAAACCTCCCAGACAACGTCTCTTGTCTCTGTAGTTGCATATCCTCTATATGCAGCAGAACAGATACAGCTCAGAGAAATTAAATGCTCTGCCTTAAGTAAAATGGTAAGTTAGTGGGGTTCCTGGCATTGGGACCCAGCGTTTTCTCTGCCCCTCAGGCTGTGCTAGTGGAATTTCCCAGTACTGGATAAATGTTCCCCTTCCAGATCCTAGGACACTGTCACATTGCCTTTGAGCAGGCACTCTGAGCCTGAGTGCTTCTCATATTCTGGTCACAGACTCAGCAACCCTCAGTAGCACTTGGTCAAGATGAGACAGAGTATCAGCAGCTGTGTTCACACCACCAGAATGCTCAGAGGGGCTTTCCCGCCCTGCCTTGTATATTTTCTTTCTCAGGGAGCTAGAGGAGCAGCCCCAAGGTCAGGAGCACTCACCCTGCTGTTTAAGGAAGTTGGGGCTTGTCAGGCCGGACGGTGCTGAATTCCATACTCTTCTTCCTGTAGCCAAAAATGCAGCACACATTGATCTGAAGAAGCAGTTATTGAGAATGTTGAGGGAAAAGGCCAAGGTACAAAATTCTCTTTGGCTCTTTGTCTTCCATCCTGAAGCATATGCCATGTGGTTGTGGCCAGGTTTTTCTCCTTTTCTTCTCCGAGTAGCAATTTAAAATTGGCTGTTGATTTAGACAATCACAGGGAATTTAATCCAGCCTTGGAAATAAAGACAAGCACATTACCAGCCCACACTCACAGCATTCCTAGCCTGCCTTCTTCTTCACCTCCCTTCTCGTCTGAAGGAAGGAAATTATGACTCTTTTCTGCTCATCAGACAATTGTTATGAGTTGTTCTAGGAGAGTAGGTGAATGGCAGTGTCCAAGGCTTTTGTAAATTGTCCAGCAAGTTGGGCCAACTTGGGATCAGTGCTTATCTTAGTGACATCAGACCCCATGGATATAAGTGACTGCTATGTAGTAACACATCTAGAGTGGCCTTGTGACATTGGGTCCTGGAATCTATGGGGAGTATACTTAAGGACCGCAGACCATTCCTCTTTGACCCTATAAGGATTCCTTAATGAATCATACCCTGAGTGGGTTTCTGGCAGGCCTGACTAATTATTTATCTTCCAGAAGATGGAAGGAGACAACCTGTCCTGTGGATTTCCATACAAGGCCTCAGAGACATAGATATGGATTCTCCATTTGTAAATGCTCAGCCCCAGAAGAGCTGGGGTCTGAGCACCTGGAGGGATGACACTTTCCTTTATTTAGTGTCTTTGCAAAGCTTTTCCTGGCAATCTGGAATGAAGCTTAGGTTGCTGTAAAGCTTGTTTGGCAGTAGTGGGGTCAGGATGAAGGTTTTTCTGAATATTTTCCCAGCTGGTCATTTGAATGGTGGTGAGATATGGTGCTGTAAAATATTGACCAAGCCCAGGGTCTTAGTTGGATTACTGGGAGCCTTTTGAGGAGAATATTTTGGCCCTTCTGGTATTCTAGCTAGTTGCTGTTTGAAGTGCTTTGGATCGAGATTAGGGCAGAGGAGCAGGATTAATGAAGGTGTTATGACCTTCTGATCTTGCCTTATGTTTATTTATCTGCACCTTGAGATGTAGAGATGGTGCTGTACTTTGGAGCAGGTGTGGGATTGTTCCCTGCCAGTCTGGAACTGACCAAGGAGAAGGAGTAGAGTGCCTTTGTCCCAGGGTATACTTGAATAACTTTCTTTTCCTTTGCATTTAAAGAATTCTGCACATTAGCTAGAATGAGCATTTCCATATACTCAGTAAAACAGAGAAGGTCATGTATGAAGCTGTGACTCCATTATATACAGCTTGCTTTTCAAATATACAGTAATTGAATAACTTTCCCTAGGATTCTAGGAACTGTAGCATACTGTAGGATAGTACTTTGGGGGCAGGGATACTATAGTGCCAGAGTTCTGAGAATTTGTCCTTAGCTTTGGGTAGATGGAAGGATGTGATGTATCCTTGCACATAGCCTTGGCGGCAGGGTTCTGAATGGAATGGTCAGGTCTTGGTATGCATGTACTCATACTTTATGGGATTTCTGATGCTTCAAAGCCTTTTGTCACCTTCATGGTTGGGTATGAAGCTGTATCGAATGGGGTCTCACATCTCTCCTTTGGATGGCCTGTGTCTGTATGGAATTTGCATATTAGGTTTTTGCTGTTTTATTCCTTTGCCACATAAATTACAAAGGTGGGGAAGAGAGGAGTGTGGAGTGGGACCATGGAATTGTTGCATTTGGATTACAAAAGGGCCTTAGAGGCCAACTCTCCCTAGTCTCCCACTATTCAGGTAAGAGAACTGCATATTTCATGTAAGAGAACTGAAGATTTCACAGGATTGCTGGGAGTTTGTTCTTGTTTCTGTTGCCCAAGATCCCGTGGATATTACATAGAGGAGCTGGTAAACCCAGCTCCTCTGACTGATCCAGCACTTTTGCCACTCACTGTGCTGTGACCACTTCCAGAGGTTGAGAGGGAGAGGAACTGTCATTTTTCTCTCTTAGGAACCGTAACTGAGGATGCCCAGGGGAATCTGAGGGTTCAGGCTGGAGACCTGGGAGGCGTGAATGCCCCGGTTCATGGGCTGTGTGCTCAGTTCTTGCTCAGTCCCTCAGTTGAGTCACTTTACGCCACAGGATAGTGTGTAGTCATTTGAGACGATGTGCCGTTGGATTTCATTCGTTTGAGACACATGGTAATTTATAACCTATCCATTCACAGTGTTGGAGATAGCTCAGCACAAGGTCTGCTAAAGCAGATTCTATTACAGTAAAAGAGAAATCTAGACAGAGCAGTCACAACTAGAAGCAAAATAACCCACTAGCACAATTCAAGCAAATGAGACCATGCAAAACAAAAAAAATGACTTTGGAACCCATCCCTGACCTGGGAAAAAAGGATGCTGAAGGCCAGTCTCCTTTCATTTCCTCTCTGAGTGCAAGAACTGTCCCCTCTGTGCACATAGTCAGTGCTCTCTTCTCTGTCTCTCTCCCCCTTCCTTTCCCTCTGTCTCTCTTTTTCCTCCCCCTTCCTGGGGTAATGATTTGGGATTATGTGTTCCCCTAGAAAAGCTTGAATCTTTCACATCTGTCTGAATTAGAGGAAAGCTTTTCACCCTTAATGGATGTTGAAGGATTTCAAAGGGCAAATGGAGATAGTTACAAGAATGACAGCTTTTTCACTCCTGTTGATAGGACAGGTCTGAAAAAAAAAATCCCATATTGTGTGGTGTCAACGTATATAGCCACACACACTGCTGTATCAAAATTAGTGAGGGCAATCTAAAATGGATAAATTTAATCTAAATCTAAATGCCATTAAAATCTGGAAAATAGCTTGTAACTTTCACAGTTATGGATGGGGGAAATCATTAACCAGAAAAGAAAAAGATCACAAATAACAGAGTAAATAATTTTAAAACTTAAAAGCTTTCACACTAATAAACCAATGCAGCTAGAATCAGAAGAAAAGATACATATTGGGGGAAAAAATCTTTGCATTAAATACCTCTGATAAAACTCTAACATCTTAAATCTGCAAGGAATTGCCAAAATATAAGATTGAATTGTTCTTCAATAGACCAGTAGTCAAAGGACATGAATAAGTAGTCCTCAAAAGAAGTAATAAAAACTATCAGTAACCACCTGAAAATATTCAAAATGATTAATAAGAAAAATTGAACTAAAACAACTCTGAAGTAATACCTCATACCTATCTAACTAGCAAAGATGCTGAAAGATGGGAAAAGTCACTCTTAGAGGGTCCATGGGAAGACAGATTTGCTAATTCACAACCAGTAGAGTTGGGAATTGGTTCAACCATTCTGGAAAAACGATTTTATTCAACAATTCATTGAGCATTTATTCAGCACCTGTTGTATACAAGGCACTTTTTTAACATTGAGGATGCCTCTGTGCCCCATCAGATGTGGATATTACCTCCTGTAACACAGATCACTGCCTATCTATGACTGCTAATGGATCCTGTGTGGTTCCTGTTTATGTCTTCCTATAAATTCACCCATGTGCTGGAAATACTGGTCTTTTGATATGTGGATACCAATGGAACATCCATCTGTTATCCTTTATCATGTAACTCTGGTCTTTTGATATGTGGATACCAATGGAACATCCATCTGTTATCCTTTATCATGTAACTCTGGTCTTTTGATATGTGGATACCAATGGAACATCCATCTGTTATCCTTTATCATGTAACTCTTGCTTAATGACTAGCCCATCTTTTTCTTTCTTTCAGATCATGCATTTCTCTGATAGTCTTTATATAATTTTTTTCTGTGTAATTTCTTGTTTATAATATGTTGCAACTGCTCACTCCTACCATGCTCTGTGAGCTGTGAGGTGACCCTTTGGGTGATCTTCAACTTCAGTTTTTCAGACTATAGTGTGCCATGGTTCCTGGACATACAGCATCAATAGAAGAATCTTGGTGTTTCAGGGAGAAACTTGAGGTCATTCATTTTTTCAGAGTTAATTGGGCTTATTCTTCCTCCTGCATGATTCTAGGCCCAGCTCATTGTCCATTTGCAGAGCCTGCCCAGGATTATGCACTGATGGACAAACAAATACAGCCAGCCCTCAGCATTAATGCATTTAACTTTCACGACTTCAAGCATTCACCTGGTTTTATTAGTAACCTCATTTTCACTTTTGTGTTATTTCCCATAGTTTCAGTGTATCAACATTCACATTTTTTTACTTTGGCACTGTTTTCTACCCCTATGAAAATTGAGGATTGATTGTAGATTCTGGGGATACAAAGACAAAGGTGGGGGGAATTGCCCTCCCCTCTGCCCTCAAGGAGTTTACCTTCTAATTGGAAAAGTTACTAAATCATCATGCCTTTTGACCCACGGATCTCACTATAAGGATTATATTGCCCTGTTAGACTGTGAGCTCCTGGAGAGTGGGGGCTGGTTATTTTGTTTTTGTTTTGTTTTTGCCATTTTTTGTGTCCCTAGAACTTAATAGCACAGTGCCTGGTACATAGGAGGTGTTTAATAAATGCCTGTTGACTGACTACATCCTAAAGGTGATTTTCAACAAGAAAGAGCCCATGTGTACAGAATGTTAACATGGACCATTTTTTGGGACAGCAAGAGACTGGAAACAAAATAACTGCTCAGTTGACTGAGCAAATTAGAACATATGAATGGTATGTTACTGTGCCATAAGGAATACATACTCTGGAGAATCCAGGGAAACATCAGAAGACCTGTATGAAGTGATGCAAAGTCAGGAAGGCAGAGCCCAAAGAACAACGTACACAAAGACTCCAGTAGTGTAAATAAAGGCCAAATAAAGAGGCAACAAAATTCTGATCAGTGCTATGGTCAGTACCAGTAACATACTGCCAGAATTGGTAGTGAAACTGTTTTCATGGTGAATGTACTTTATAAAAGAGCTCAGTTGTTTGGTGTGTCAAAACAAAATAATTTAATAAATATATTAGAAAACAACCTGAGGGACAGAAGAGCCTGGAAAGTTGAAATGGAGTAGGGTTTGGATCCTGGATCTGCTACTTGATTTCTTTGCTAAAGATCATTTGATCTCTCTGGGCATCGCTGTCCCCATCTGTAATATCAGGGAGTTGTCCTGCACAGCCCATAAAGTTTCCTTCAGCTCTCAATTGACAGCCCTATCTTTTTAGACTCATCCTGTGATATTGTTGGTGTGGGGAGCTCCAGGAGATAAGTTTGCTCCATCTGTGCAGACCAGCTCTCTCTCTGCACTTTATGGTCTTAGAGGATAGCCTGAGGACTGAGAGGTTCCCTGACTCACCTAGAGTTACACAGCCAATATATGTCAGAGGAGCCACTGACCGAGGCCAGCTCGTCCTCTACTACTCCACTAAGGCTATGCTGCCTTAATATAGACAAATAGATTGGTACAGAGAGAGCTGTCTATAGACATAGAGATAGGAAATGACAGTAACAGCTCTGGAACTCAGCTGTTGCCTGGGAAAGAGGATATTGAAGTCCATGCATTCACCAAAACTTTTACCTGAATCACTCACAGTACACAGCCTGGATGGGTTGGAATTGCCCTTATTCTGTCTTACTATGGAGAGTGTCAAGTGGCTGAAGTCAGCTGACAAGATCTGACGTTTCCTTTAAACTGGGAGCTGCCTAAGAATGGCTGCTTCCAGGATAACAACAATAACAATAATAATAAAAACAACGGTCACTAGCATTTCTAGAGTAATTTAAGGTCGGCAAAGCGCTTGATATGTGTTGACTCATTTGGATGTTGGTGACACTAGTCAGACCCCTGAACTAGTTTACCTCAGAGAAAGATGTTGCTGCAGAGAAGATGCCTTCCGTGGTGGTGGGCTTGATGTGTTTCTTCTCTTCCTGTGATCCCCATCCCTTCTCTCTGCAGGATTGCTAGTGCACCTTTGTGGGCTTGCTGCACCAGTCAGCTCTGGGTAGATAACTCTGTCTACCTGGGCATGCAGTAACATTCCTGGCCTTTAAGACTGGCAGTTAGCATTCATCTGAATTGATCTAGGGAGGGCTGTCCTTAGGCAGGAGTGGCTTGTTGTGTTTGGGGTTTTGTTTGCAGTGGAGTCCTCTGAGATTAGGGGTAAGTGAGGGGCTTAATTTTCTTCATTTTAGTGCCAATCCTTTTAGCACGCAAAGCTAGATTAAACCCTTGACATGCCCAGAACAATGGCAAACCTCTCTCTCTCTGTTCATTCTTCTTGTCTGGGGAAGGGGAACCACGGAAGTGATTCATAAAAGGCATTCATTTCAGAAGTGGCCTTGAGACAGTTGTAATCCTAGACTTTCCCCCCTTGACAGAAGTCCATTATGAAAACAGAGGAACAAAACCAAAATTGTAATGGGAGCCAGGAGGAAAGGCTCTCGTGGCCTTTCCTACTTTCTTTACCGCGGCGCCTTTACTTTTCCTTTCGTAGACTTTCAGAGTGACTGCTAATTCAGCTTTATAAATCATTGATGAGCTTGAACAGTCCTTGGTTTTCTTCAGTCTATTTTTCCCTCAAGAGAAGGAAGAGGGTGTCAAGCATTTTTAGCTATCCCTCTGGTTGAAATTGTTAACTTGCAGGTAAACGAGTATTTGCAAAACTGACTTAACCTTTTGGATATATAGTCATAGCAAATATTGTTTCTTAAAGTGTGGTATTGTGTGATATGTTAATTGTAATGAGATTATTTCTTTTTTGGACCCTTTGATTGGTAGATTCCAAGATGTTGGTATTTCTGAATAATGAAAACCATGCAAATGGGAAAGTGACTGACCTCCCTTCACAAGCATTAGGTGAACTACTCCTTCTGTCAGGTTTCTTTAAAAATAAATCCTCGGGAAATTTTAAATTATGAAACCTACTTATGTCCCTTTGCTCAGGAAGCCTGAATTACTGATCACTGCAATTACAGCCATGGCAGCTCTATAGCAATTTAACAGGATAATAGTGTGTAAGATAAATTACACTTTAGGTTCTTAATGACTTGGTGCTCAGAAGCTGCTAAGGGAAGGGGGAGGAGGGAACATCTTTGGAATTTCAGCACTCAGCTTTGTAAAACAAGGCAGTAGGCCAGTGTAGCCATTACAAGTGGAATGAGTCATCTGGTACCAGCCTCTCTAGCCTTGTGTTGGGTAGACCATCCTGTTTATTATAGATGCTAACTTGGGTTAATTCTCATGTTTGTCTGCCTTCCCTGAGTGGGTGTAAGTTATAGGTGTATTGCTAATTGGCTTATTTAGAACATGTCCTCTTTCTGCTATACCTATTGGTGTGTCCATTCTGCTCATAGGGGTGTGCTAGCTTGTTGCCTGGACATGGCCTGCCATAATCTGCCTTCATGGTTTGGCACAGGTGGTCCAGCTCTTGTGTCTGGAATGTGCTCATTCTTCACTTGTGGAATCGATGCTTGCCTTGCTAAATAGGCCAGCCCAGGTGCCCCCCCGCCGCCTGAGCCCTTCCTTTCTGCCCTTCCTCCCTTCCTCCCTCCCCTCCCCTGCCCCAGTGTTAGTGTTCTCTCACTCCTGAAAACTTTGTATGTACTTGCCAGTGTACTTGCTGTATCTCTCACACTATAAACTTCTTGAGGGCAGGGACTGTTCGTTGTTTGTCTTTGGATTTCACACACAGAGCCCTGCTAGTGACTTCACAAATATTGGTTGAGTTTTCTGTGGAAACACAAAAGTGACAAAATAACTTTATATGAGTTACTACTAGCCTATGGGGAAATTTTTCACAAAACTACATTTAATTGGAAGGAACTTCACATATCCTTGAGACCAAGGCTTCTCACCCTTGTGTGTGTCCTGGACCTCTTTGGAAGTCTGGTGAAGCCTAGTGATCCATTCTCAGAATCCTTGATTTACTTACATAAGATACAGAGGATTACAAAGGAAACCAATTGTGCTGGAATGTAGGTAGCAAAATATTGTTTAAAAACAAGCTCGTGGAACCTAGGTTAAGACCCTTTGATGTAGACCAACCTAGGCCTGAACAGGTGTCCACTCAGTAGCTAGCATCCCTGACAAAGGGTCATCCAGTCTTTATTTGAATAACTCCAGTGATTGGAGAATTCACAACAACTTCCAGCCTTCACTCCTGAGTCAGTCCTGTGGAGCCAAGTAGAACAAATCTGATTCTCCATTCATATGACAATCCTTCAAATAGTTGTAGGATTTAGGACTTGGTATCACCTTCTCATTTTAGAGATGGAAAAACAGAGACTGGCAGAGGTCAAGGGGCTTGTCTGAGGTCTCCCAATTAGCAAGTGGCACCACAGAGATCCAAGCCTTTTGTTATCTAAAGTAACTCAGCTGACTAGAACCCCTTATTTCTTGCATACATCTCCCTCTACTACATCCCTCTCCTAGAAAGGCTATGCAAGATTGAATCTCTTGAAGAGAGTTATATGTCTCTTCACCCCCACCCCCCAGTGTTTTTCAAAGCTAAATGTCTGTAGATGATTTCTGAAGTCTCCTTCCAGGTTAAAATCGTTGTTCCTGGTCCCAAGTTCTTCATCCTTCTATCATCATATCTAATCCACAACTCTCTTCTGAGCATCAGTCATGCATCTATAATTGTTTATTGTACATTTCAAACTGGGTATCCCAGAGATACCTCTAACTCAAAATGTCCAAAACAAAACTCTTTATTTTGTCTCCAAACCCTTACCCTCTGTAGATGGCAATGGCATCACCATTTTTGAAGTCCACCAGGTTTGTAACCTTGGCATTATCCCTAGCTCTTTAACTTCCTCACCTGGAGAAGATTGTATGTAATCAGTCAGTTGGCACGTCTCCTTGCATCCCCTACATCTCTCACGGCCAGCTTCTCTCGATTCAACCAGCCACCACCTGAGTTCAGGCCCTCATCACTCCTCACGTGTACTCTCTCAGTGACTTCCTAATTGATTTCCTCGCCTCCAGTTCCTCCCCATTGCAGTCCTTCCTCCACAGAGCTGCCAAAGTGATTTGCTTAAGCACATATCTGGTCATGTTATTCTCTTCTTTAGTAACTGGAGTTTACTGAATGCCCCGTTGCCTAAAATAAAATACAAACTACCCTTTTTGGCTTTTAAAACACTTCATGTGCTGGTTCCAGACTATCTTTCGAGCTTTATGATATATTATTTCCCTTCCTGCATTCTGTGGTCTAGCCAGACTGGCCTTCTCCAGGCTCCTCACACACACACAGCCTTCCACCTCCTGTCTTTGCAGCAGCCCTCATTCATGCCTGGAATGATTTCTTTCCACACCTCTGCCTCTGAATCCTTTCCTTCAAGATACAACTACTGGTACCCTCCCTTACTCAGTACCTTGTATTTATTCTGTATCTACTTATATATAGATGTATGTGTTCTCTATATAATATAAGCCCTTTGAGAGCAGGGGTGATTTCATTTTTTTAATGTTTCTCCATAGCACCTGTCACATAGTAAGTATTTATTAAATGGTTGACTCATTCATATGCCATTGTTTCTTGTCCTGTCATCATCTTGGTTGCCTTCCTGCAATTTGTCAGCATCCTTTCTAAGTTGTGATGCTCAGAAATGAGCACAATACTCCAGATGTAGGGTAACCATAGCAGGTTGTATGATGGGACTATTCCCTCCCTCATTTTGTAGCTATGATTCTGTTAATGTAACCTAAGCTTCCATTATCTTTTATGGTTGTTGTATCACACTGTTGACTTCCATTGAGCTTGTGATCCACTAAAACCTCCAAGATATTTTTCACATGCTCTGTTGTCTAGGTCTGTCTTCCCCATTCTCTTCCTGTGTAGTTGATTTTTTTGAACCCAACTATTGGATTTTGCATTTTTTATTATTATTATATTTTTCTTTCAAATTCAACCAGTCTTTCTAACCTATCACAATCCTTTCCATTTGTCATTTTATCCTCTAATGGGTTAAGAGTTTCTACCAGTTTCACCATTTCCAAATTTGGTAGTCATACCATGTCTATGTTCATCCAAGTCACTGATTAGAATGTTAAACAGTACAGGCAGAACATATTCAACCATGTTTGAATTCACCTAACCGTAGTATTATCTAGCTAACATTTCTCAAATGTGAGAGGTCATTAGAGACACTGTTGTGTGTTTTGCAGAAACATAGGTGAGTGATGTCTAGAATTCCCCTGATCCTCCTAGGCCACTACTAACCTTGTGAGGAAGGAAGGAAGGAAGGAAGGAAGGAAGGAAGGAAGGAAGGAAGAAGGAAAGAAAGAAAGAAAGAAAAAAAGAAAGAAAGAAAGAAAGAAAGAAGAAAGAAAGAAAGACATTTCTGTCAAATCAGCAGTGAAAAAGACAGATTGATGAAATAATTCCTCTGGTAAGAGGTTAGTGAGTATTTACAAGGCTAGCATTAGCATACATATGAGTCTCTCAGCAAAGAGAGTAGGACACTTCAGTGTAGGAATATGATCCTTGCTTTGTACTTTCTTCCACCCTGTAGTTAGGGAAGAGTAATTGGGCCCTGGGTGACATATGGGAAGGTCTTTGAGGCATCCAAAGGAACCAGATTTAGGAGAATCAGTCACACCCCTACCCATACTTTTGAAAGTCTTTCATGCTGGGTCACATTTTGAAAGGCTTAACTTGCTTGTATTGATCTGGTTTCCTTGTTTTGCAGAGCTCAAAGCATTTAACACCATTATCTTGTTCATTCCTGCCAAAGCCCCTGGAACATAGTAGAGAGCAAGCGTCTGAATGATTTTTCTCCTTCTTGAAGTTTAACCAGCATTAAAATGCCTTAATTGCCAGTGTATCGAGAGCTCTGTGTTAATACTAGAGTGAATTCGGATGCCTAGAAGCTCCCAGCGGCAACATCAGAAAAGTGTAAGCTGGAGAAAAGAGAGCTTGGAGAAGGCAGCCCAAGGGTTACTCCTTATGGCCTGGCAGCTAAAAAACAAAACAAAAAACTCCCCAAATTTCCAAACCTGTGACATATAAGGATGAATTTGAAAGTGATTCTCCAGTTATACCTGGTATGACCTACTGGAGTAATCCATCCAGCTGAAGGGAAGGAGGAGATTCCTGAATAGTGTGACCGGTACTGTACTTAACAATTCTAGCAAATCCATGGAGCTGAGCTCAGAGGAGGGAAACATATTGGCTGTATTGGTAGAAGGTGTTAGTTACCATGGCAACTTCAGAACTCATTTGGAGCCAGCTTTGTGGCTGGAGGTTATCTCACTGTGTCCAGGTAGCTGACTGTCAGATAAAGAGACCTGTCTGGCAGGAATTGAATTTGCTCTAGTATATTCTTAGGAAATATCTAGGTGAATCCATCCCCAGGCTGTTCTGCATGGGTAGATTTCTCTTTATTGGGACCAAATGTTGTCTCCAATTTATTGTTTTAGAATCTTTGGTCACATATTTCACTGGGTGAATATGTAAGTATCTGGAAGTGGCTGCATTGAGTTGTTCTTTTGTCATCCAGAAACAAGACGTGGATAATAAACTGTTAGAAAATTTCCTGCTGTTGGTTTCCTTCATCATTTGTGGGCATATGGTAATATCAGGCACTGAGTACTCCTTGGGTAGAGCAAGATCATAAACATACATTAATCATTCTGTTTGTACCTTAATGTAAATTGCATAATTAACCCAGGGATTTCCTTTTGATTGGGCAATTAAGACGTATTACTTTTCTGCCACTGGTTGTGCTAGTACTATCTCTTTATAGTAGTTGCAAAAAGCTGTTCAGTGCTATGTCAGGGTGTGGTTCCTCTTGCTAGTGGCCATGTTCCTTTTCCCTGTGTACAGTGAAATAGGGAATCAGAATCATGGAGCCGAGTTGGAAGGATTCTCATTGAGTCTGTCTCTGGGAAGAGCTGTTCGTAAATTAAATGGTAGTAGAGAAATTACACATGGAAAAGGAGGATTGCTCACTGGTCCCAAAAAGCAAATGAGCACCTCCCTAGATCCTTGTTAAAAGTCATGGAGAGTCCTAATGTATCTATAGAATCCAGGATTCTGACAGTGGAATCCAACTGGAGAGGTGACTCTGAGTCCAGAGATGAAATGCATTGTTGTATGAATTTGGGCTTGCTTCTTCCCTGGCAAAATCTAGCGCCTGGAATATTTCAAAGAAATGGCAGCCTAGAATGACACTGATGTGCTTTACATTTTTGCAAACTAATTAATATCCCACTGCATCCCACAGAGAGAAGATTTTGTTTTGTTTTACTGAATTCTGTCCTTTTGGAAGAGCATCCAGTAGCTCCTTAAAAAATTTTTTTAAAACATCTCTTTGTGTTTACATCACCCAATGCATCTCTCATTCTCACTGTCCCAGAGGGCCATCTCTTATAAAAAAGAATAAAAAAAGAAGGGAAAAAACTAGTTCATCAAAACTAACCAATATGTCAGAAAAGTCTGACATTGTATGTAGTGTTCCTCGCCCATCATTTCTACCCCATCTGCAAAGAAGCAAGGCCCAGGAGAGGTCCCCTCTTGGATCTCCTCTCTGAGGTCGAGCTCAGTCATTACACGCTCACAAGATTGGTTCTGTTGTTTCACTGTACCTTCCATTTGTGGTGTTGTAGTCAGTATTTATATTGTTGTCCTGCGTCTGCTTTACTTCCCATACTTCTCTGTATTCCTCCCATTCATTGTTTGATTTATTCTCGCTTTATGTCTCCTGTAGTCAAGTCTGCTCTGAGCTCTTGTTTAGTGGCCTCCAAGGCGGTCCAAGATTGGTGAGCTGTGATGGAAAGGCTCACATATTGGACATAAGAAGCAGAAGTGAGTGGGAAATATATACTTCTTGCATAATGTGATTTTAGTTGAAACAAGATGACTTGACACTTTCGTACTTTCCATCTGTGTCCATAGAAAAAGATTTGAGAGACTGGTTGCAGTTTTCTATGGAAAAAAAAATAAACAAACAAATAGATAAATAAATAAAATGAAATGTAGAGTATAGGCTTAGAAGTGCAGAGACTTTGATGACTGTGTGTCCCTGAAGGACCCTCTCCACAGCTCTGCATGACTCAAATGCTTTCTTTCCTCGCCGGGGGGGGGGTCGGGGAGGGGGAGACACATGAAACTGATGCTTGGAAGTAGTTAGAAGGGAAGGGAAAGTAGGCAACAGTTTCTATTTTCTGTTCCTTGATTTCCTATGAAGTGAGCTGGGACAGTGTATAGGACACTGAGATACTCAACTCTGACCTCAGTCTGGATGTTCCTTCCAGTGATCCAAATCACAACCCATCCATGCCTATCTTGGGTGACTCATCTCCCTCTCCTCCCCTAATTTTTCCAGAGGGAGTCTGTCCAAAGTGCTGGAAGAAGGGGCTCCACTCAATCAATGAAGCTTTCTTCAGTTTCTCTTTTTAAAAAAAATATTTATTTTTAGTTTTCAACATTTACTTTTATAAGATTTTGAGTTCCAATTTTTTGCCCCTCACCCCTCCCCAAGATGGCATGCAATCTGATATAGGCTATTCATGTACAATTGTATATTAAACATATTTCCACATTAGTCATGTTGTGAAAGAAGAATCAGAAGGGAAAAACCAGGAGAAAGAAAAAAAAGAGAGAAAATAGTATGCTTCAATCTGCATTCAGACTCTATAATTCTTTCTCTGGATGTAGATATAGCATTTTCCATCACCTCAGTTTCTCTTGACATCAAGAGAACAGCCATAGAGTATTTGGACTGCATACCTGTCATCCCTCACCCTCACCACAAGACCTAGGAACATCTCCTACTCCTGTCCTTCTTAGCTTTCCTCATTGTTGATACACTGTTACGGGCTGCTCCTCCCTTTATCCCTGCCCCAAGTGCTTCTGCTCCTGTGGGATACTCATTTTTAGTTTTCGGCCACTGCCTTGTCCCATGCCATGCAGTGATTGTACAGCAACACTGTGAATTGGTATTAAAATGCCCATGTAGGTGGTTCAGTGGGTCTAAGTGCTGAGTCTGGTGTCAGCCAAAACTAAATTCAAATCCAGCCTTCCTGGATACAAATCCACACTTACTAGATGTATAACCATGGACAAGTCACTTCACCTCTGTCTGCCTCAGTTTCCTTACCTGCAAAATAGAGACAACAACAGTACCTACCTCCCAGGGTTGTTGTGATGATCAAATGAAATAATATTTGTAAAGCATTTATCACAATGCTTGGCATATGGTAGTGCTGTATAGATGCTAGCTATCATTATTGTTATTAAAATAATGGGCTTTTGTTTACAGAAGAAGCTTGAGGTCATTAGAAGAGCTTTGCAGTTTCCTAAAGCAATCTAGCCAGTTTTCTGTGGAAAGATAGAGGATGGGAAATGAAAAAAATCCAAGCAAGAGGGGCACTAGACAACCACAATTCTTTGTGAGGCCATGGTATAGTGCCAAGAATACTAGACTTCCAGTCATAGGGGCTGGATTTGGGTCCTGGTCCTGACATTTATTGTCTCTGTGTCCTGTGCAAATCACTTCACTTGGCTAAACCTTAGTTTCTTCATTTGTAAATTGCTACACTACCCACCTCACAGGGTTGTTTCAGGGAAGGGACGTTATAAACCCTACAGTTTTATATAAATGTGACAAAATGCAACAAAAGAGTATGGACTATTGAATTATACAGATTTCCACAATGTTTTGCAAATGAAAATGAGTTGTGGGGATACTTGCAAATGAATGTATGACTGGTAACTTTTTAAAAAATCAGTCTCTTGCATATCTCTGGAGATAGACTGAGAATCTCTTTGCTAGAGTCAGACCTTTTGTGCTTTGGATTTTGAGGCACACTTTGAACATTTTATCTGGAGAGAGCTCAAGGCTGAAGTAAGAAACATGTATAGAAGAAATAACTTAGCACAGAAAACTAGAACATCTTTTAAAATATAGTGGTGTGTTGATATATTATAGATTTCCACACAGAGATGCATGCCAATAATTTAATGATGTGTACAGTAAAGTCCCCAATTCAGAAGCCTAAAATGAGTTGCAAGATGAAAAGTCTCAAAGCTTAAGGCCAAAAATAACGATCGTGTTACCTAAGGTCTCATGAATAATTCAGTCTGGCTTAATGCTTTTTCCACCTTGAAAATAAAAACTGAAATATTTGGCATAATGCTTGCGAGTTATATCCCTTCCTTTTGGGAGAGGGGGAAGGGGAGAAGAAAAAAATAAAGAATCTTTTCATATGTCTTTGATATATGGAATCTGTCAGCATTCTACCTCTCTGGCAGAATGAATATACAGAGTCCCAAACTGGAACTCTTAAGACATTGCTTAAAAAATCTCTACTTAGTGGGTGTGGAGACTTCAAATCTGACTTGAGAACTAGGTCGAAAATTCTTTCTAAATCCTCAGAAACTGTGAGGTTAGAGAGATACCAAATGAGAATGAATAGTTTTTGTGCTCTTCTTGAAGGCAAGAAATGTTACACCCTGTTTCAGGATGTGGTTCCTTGGAGAAAAAGCATGCTAGCATTATAGGTGCACATCTTGCATTATCCAGTGAATGCTTTTATGAAAAGTTATGTGTAAATCTAGAGTTTATTAAGTCAGGGTTTTAAATGTGCTAAGGAAAACCATGAGGTAAAGGCAGCCTGTTGCAAACCTTTCTCCTAAAGTGAAGAAAATCTTCCCCCCTTCTTTCTCCCTCTCTCTCTCTCTCTCTCTCTCTGTCTCTCTCTGTCTCTCTCTCTCTGTCTCTCTCTCTCTCTCTCTCTCTCACACACACACACACACACACACACACACACACAAAATTCCAGTGGCTCCTCTATAACTGAATACTTAGCCATTTAAATGTTATAGCCTCCCCTCTTTTAAAGATACCGATTGGGTTTTCTTACCTTTGTGTCCCCAGAACCAGTCAGAGGCCTTTGCACATAAAAGTGGCTTAGGAAATACTTGCCCAGTGGGACTGTGCTGCCCCTTCTCTTTGCTGCTGCCTTAATTTCATCACTTTTCTCTTGCTGAGAAAGATCCCTCCTGGACAGGCAAGGCCTTATGGACTTCCTGAAGACTCTTTTTCTGTTTCCTACTCTCTTCTGCTCTGCCCATACAGGGGTGGGGAACCTTCGGCCTCCAGGCCACATGTGACCTTTTAGGTTCTCAAGTGCAGTCTTTTGACTGAATCCAAGTTTTACAGAACAAATCCTTTTATTAAGAGGATTTGTTTTGTAAGGTTTGGTCTGTCAAGGAGCTGCACTTAAGGACCTAGAAGGTGACATGTGGCCTCGAGGCCGCAGGTTCTCCACTCCTGGTAAGACTGGCAGCAGTGGTCCCAGAGGTTCACTTGACAAGTGGACCTCATCAACCTTCCTCCCCAGTGACCACAGTTTGTCCAGGAATAAGAGCTGTCACCTTGGTCCCTCATTGAATCCATTTGGGGAGATATAACTGATGGAGGGAATTGAACCCTTGTTCAGAGGAGCTGTGGGGTATTCAGAAGATGTTAGTATCTGGGTAAAGTTCCAGGAAGCATCTAAGGCTGCTCTTTCCTTTTCAATTCCCCCAGGAAGTAAAGAAAGTTAGTTACTTCCTAGAGAGATCTGTCCCTCCTTCTATAATGTGCTTTTAAATTTCTTCTAAGGAAGAAAACAAATCCTGCCACACTGTTCCCTGCCGTCGGATTTCCTGAGCTGAAAATAACAAATGTTTCTCTTGGAAAAGCGTACTCTGCCTCTCCCTGCCCTGGGTCCTTGGTTTCCTTAAAGCCTCAGCCCCACTAGGACAGTGTTAACATCCTCCTGTTGGGACCAGTTTGCAGTGTGTGTGTGTGGGGGTATTTCCAGAAAACCCAGAAGGCCTTACAGACTTGTAGGTTTCTTTGAAAACAGATCATCTGCACGCAGTGCTTTGCCCAGACTTACTGACCTGAAATCAAATGACCTCTTTCTCTGGTTCTCAGCCATTCTGAAGTCAAGGAAGGTCCCAGAGAACAGTAGTATAATGTCCATCTGATATACTCTGAGGTAAGAATTCCCTAGTGGACTCTACTGCCTTTTTGCACTTATCAAAAAGCTCTAGTCAGTCTTCTCAGTATGTCCACATTAATATTTCTCCCTTATCAATCAATCAAAAAATCTTCAAGGGCTCCCTTTGTTGAGTAGAAGGTACTGTACTAGGGTCATAAGCTTCATTTTATTTTTCCTCCAATAGCTTGTTTTCTGCTTGTAAACCTCTCTCTCTGTCTCTCTCTCTCTCTCTCTCTCTCTCTCTCTCTGTCTCTGTCTCTCTCTCTCTCTCTGTCTCTCTCTCTCTCTCTCTCTCTCTCTCTCTCCTAGATTTTCAAGTCGATTTATTAAGCACTTACTATATGCCAGGAATATAAATACTAGCACAAAAAAAGACAGTCCCTTCCTTCAAAGAGCTTACATTCTAATGGGGGAAGATACCATATACTAAGAAGCTGAAAAGAAGGGAGGGGAAGAAGGTAGAGAAAGTTGGGAAAGCCAGGAATGAAACTCATTGAAGAATGACTAGACATGACCGGTCTGGACACTTCCCTTTGACTCCAGGAATAATAACGCTGGCCTAGGAATTTTTCTGGAGAATACTTGCTCTGATTTTTCCTAATCAGCTTTCTCCTCTGTCTCCTCTTTACAGACTTTGACCTGGTTCTTCATTGCCTCTGCAGGTGGGAATTTTGGTTTCTTGTGTGTTGCTCTGTGGCTGGAGATTGCCACATATACTTGTGGAGTGCATTGATATGCTTCAATGCAGGCATTAATAAGCACCTGCAGGTACTATTCTAGGTTCTGAGAAGGAATACAAGAATAAAATGATTCTTGCCCTCAAGGAGCTTACAGTCTACTGAGGGAAGAAACATGTGCACATGAGTAAATAAATATAAAATAATTTGGGGGGAGGCACCAACAACTGGGGAAATCAGAGTAGGCCTCTTGTAAGACGGAGGTGCTGAAGCTGAAACCTGAAGAGAGCTAGAGATTTCCAGATATGGAGGTGAAGAGGGAGAGCGTTCCAGGCACAGCCGACAGCCTCTGCAAAGGTACAAAGGTGGGAGCTGAAAGGTCCTGTTCAGGGAGGAGCAAGTAGGATAGTTTGAATGGAAAACAGAATATATAAAGAGAGAGTAACATGCAATGATGTGGAAATTTAGGTTGGACCCAGATGATGAAGGACTTTAAAAGTCAAGCAAAGGAGTTGGTATTTTGTCACAGGAGAAAGAAAGTCATTGAACTTTTTGAGTTGGTCAATTACATGGTCAGAGTTTAGTAAAAAGCTTTAGTGATATCCCTCTAGCAACTGTGTGGTGATGGATCAGAGAGAGGAGAGCCTCTGGGCAGGGAGACCAATCAGAAGTCTCTTGCAGTATGGTGATGAGAAATTTATCTTGTGTAGTGGCTCTGTGAATAGGGAGAAAGGCATAGAGGTGAGAGATATTCTAGGTAGAGTGAATAAGACTTGGAAACTGATTAATGAGAGGTGAAGGAGAAGGAAAAGTCAAACACGACTCCCAGATTACAAACATAGGTGACTAGAAGTATGGTAGTACTCTGAACAGAAACAGAGAATTAGGAGGCAGGGTAGGTTTAAGGGGAAGAAATAACTAGTTTTGGTGTTAAATTTGAGATACCTGTAGGACATTTTGGCATGTTGATGAGATGAGCTCAGTAGAGAACTTAGGGCCAGATGTATTGATTGATCTGGGAATCCTTTGCATAGAGATGATGATTGAACCCAGGGGAACTAAAGAAATTACCAAGTGTGAGGGTGCAGAGAGAGAAGAGAAGGCCCAGGACTGAGCTGTGGGGCAAAACCATGCATAGGGGTTGTTGATCTTATAAAGGAGAAAGAGAAGGATTGGTAAGACAGGTAGGAAGAGAATCAGGAAAGAGCAGTGGTACAACAACCCCAGGAATAGAGGATATCCAGGAAGAAGGGGGTACTCAACAGTGGCAGAGGCTGTGGAGGGGCCCAGGAGGCTGAGGACAGGGAAGAGGCCTTTGGATTTAGCAACTCAATTCTAAGTGACCTTGGAGAGAGCTGTTTCAATCAAGTCACATTGCAGGAGGTTGAGAAGTGAATGGAAGGTGAGGAAGGGTAGGCAGTGAATGAGTGTAGACAGCTTTTTGTTTACCTGGCTGTTTCTATGAAATGCTTCCCCCAATGCCAGTGTTATCTGTTTACTTCAGCTGTTAATATTGGGAAAGGGAGGACCTCCAGCAACCATGGTATTGTTTGCCTTAATGAAGAGCTTCCATTTCCATCAGCATAGTCCTTTATTATTGCAAGATGGATCCTCCTCAAACCTGAGAGACAGCTTATGCAAGAATGATTGCTCCCAGATGAAAAAATTGATTCTCAGAGAGGTGAAGTGACTTTGACTAAAATTATTTCATGGTAGAAGCATCTTGCAGATAGTTTAGTCCCATTACCTTTCTTTCATAGATGAGGAAACTGAGGCCCAGAGATCCTTGTCCAAGGACCTCTAGTCACTAGCAGAGCCAGGACCCAGATTTAGGTTTTCTAACTCCAAATCCATGGCTACTTTTGCCACATCACCTCCATTGTAGGCATTACTCTAAGGCTAAATTATAGACAAGGTGGATCTGCATTGGTGGAGGGAGTTTCCTCATTAGCAGGTACAGACCCTGTACCAATGAAATCACAGGTTTCATCCAAAATAAGTTTCCATAGGGATAGGCATAGGTGTGAAATATACTGCACACTCTTCTCCACTGTCCTTCCAGCTGTATATTTGGCTAAAGGAGCCTTTATTACTGACATTAACTTGCAGCCATCTTGTTTCTGTATCTCCCTATGCTTTTATTCTTCTGTCCTTTTTAAGAAGGTGCGTGAGTGTAGGGTAGAGCTTTTGAATGATATTTATCTAAGTATATGCATGTATTACATAAAACCAAGTATCTCCTTCAAAGTTTCTGTATCTTTGCATGTGGTTCACACATAATTTGCATGTCCACTCTCGGCTTATTTTCAGCTATTTTTTTTGTTTTTCAACTTGGTATATTACTGTGCTTAAGGTTCTCAGTTCCTGAATTTTTCTTTGTTCCTTTGTTCCATTCACCTATGTTGGCCCAGACTGTGGTTGGCAGTCATGGGGCAGAGAGGCACATAGTAGACACTCCATGAATACTTCTCCAGATGGCATTGAGAAATAGTCACGGGAAGGGAGGGCAGGGGTGTGGTGAAATGACTGGAGACTTTTGCCAGAATCCTGGTTCCGGGGTGAGTCCCAGTGTGGACAACAGATTGTTATAGCCTGCAGGCCCCAAAATAAGAAGAGTAATCGTCTTGTGCTCCGGGCAGCATCCTTCAACTATTGCAGGAGCCAATTCCAGTCTAGTCACTAATATATTTGTGTTTAATGATGAACTAGACCAAGCATTTAACCAAACAGTTAAATGACCACAATGAGACTGTCTTCCACCCCAGGGCAGGTTTTCCTACAGGCATATGGAAGCCACCACCTCCCTTGAGCTTCTTTATACCTGGGCATCCGGTTCCCCATTCCCACTGACCTCCGTGTAGGTGAAGCTAGAACAAGGCAGGAGAGGGTAAGAATGTCATTTTTGCCATATTTCTTTCCTTTCCCTACCTAAATTCATCTCTCAAAGCCAGTGACGAAAGCAGCGCAGGTCTCTTCCAGTAGCTTGTAAGTGGGTGTTAGACTGAGTGTTTAACTTCCCTTTCTATATGGAAATGTGCATTAGCTATTCAGAGACTTAATCTCCTAATGATCTGTGTGTGTTTGGTAAAAGGGAAAGACTTCATCCATGCCTGGTATACTCAGATGTTCCCTTTGGTACACTGATGGCAGAATTTCAAAAGCAAGGACTATTTAATTTAATTTTGCAGATGGCAGGAGGTTCTGCAGGAAGCTTGGTCACAATATGCCCCCTCCCAGGAGGGTAGCTTCAGTAAATTCATCTTCAGCCCCAGAGGCTGAATTCTCTGAAGCTGCCAGAGGACCTTAGATGTGGCACAGCCAGATCTTTATGCCTACATAGCCTCCTCCCTCCCCCGCCTTCCCCTTCAATTAAAGAAGGAAAGAAAATTGCTTGGGTTAAAAAACCAATGACTGATGTCTGGAGAAGTGGGATTGCCGTGGCTGCTGACATATGGATTATAACCAGCTACAGATTAACCCGTTCCCTCTTTAATTGTTTTATGGCCATTATTCTCCCCAGAGTGTCCCCCTGTGGCCAGAAATTCTATGTGGTGTTTTCCTCAGGCTACGCACAGTCTGTGCTCAATGGTGAGAAGTTGATCCATTTCTCTGGAAGGCTCCTTGCCATATCCTTGGCTGTGGTATGGAGTTGACTGGTGAGGAACCTTTCTGCCCTTCATTCAGATTTACCTTTTCATCTCAGCAGATGAGCACAGTTGACATTTTATTTTAACTCCTTGTCACACAGCAGTAGAAATACTTCTAAGTTGGATATTTGCTGTTGTATTCTATCTGGATTAGAAACCCAGCCAAAGCTGACCTTTGGGACTCAGATGGGTTCTGAAAAATGTTCCTTCCCAGTTCTCTAACTGCCTTCTGGGCAAATTGGTGTGCAAAACAAAAAAAGTCTGAGAGGTATTCATGTCTGACAGTAGAATAAATCTTAGCCTTAAACTGGTATAGAAAGAGCAGTGGATTTGGAGTCTGGGACTTGGGTTCTAAAGCCAGCTGTGCTCCTGAGCCTCTTTGGATCTTGGTTTCCTCATCCTTATAATTTCTCACCTGGCTGCACCACCCTGATGCTTCTCTGATATGTCCCAAGAACTCATTATTGGGAAAACATCATCATCTTGGAAGATCCCATCAGCTCTGGGACTGGACTTCATCATCACCCTCAGTCCCCTTGATTGGAGGGTGGAGTCATGAAATCCAGAACCTCCCATTTAAGTAAGGAGCTCAGCTCAGTACCTCTCAATTCTCCTCTGCCCACACTACTTTGGGCCTTCTGACTTCTCCCCCATGCATGGGCACCTTTCTCGACCCTCCTCCCCTTTTCAGCTTCCTTTTGTGTCTCTTCTTTCCCCATTGCATTGTAAGCCCTTTGAGGGCAGGAACTGTCTTAATGCTGTTTGCACCCAGGAGCTTAGCACAGTGCCTGGAAGTGGTAGGCAATTAACAAATATTTATTGACTGACTGACTGACTGGGTGGGGTGATCTAAGGCCTCTGCCAGCTCTAAATCCTATGATCCTAAGTCGTGGCAGTGGACACAAAAGGGGCTTCTTCCACCATGGATACCCCTTGATAAAGAATTCTTTGTTAACAAACAAACAAAAATCTTTGTAAATCATCCAGATGGAGTTGCAGGGGCTTATTTCCAACTTCTCTCAGAATTTATTTGCTTTTACTTGGTTGATAAACAGGGTGCTCCTTGGCAAAGTCATGGCGTCTCCAGAGTTTGTCCCTAGACTCATTTCTTTCCCCTCCCCCCTTTCTTGCAGACAGCTTTGTTCAGAACTGGGAGCTGGCCATGGCTCCAGCAGAGGTCCATTGGTCGATCCCCTTTCTATACCCTCCCCGTCTTCCCCTGTCAGAATACAGATTAGCTTCTTCAGCACTATTCAGAAAGCACGTACTATAGCTCTGTGCTTCCTCCCTTGGTGTGAAGAGTTCATAGGGTCGTAAAATCATAAATCTAGAACCAGAAGACACCCTAGATATCATTTGGTGCAACATCCTTAGTTAACAGATGAGAAAACAAGCCTAGAGAAGTTAAAAGATTTGCCCAGAATCATAAGGTAGTTATCAAATAAGAGAACACATATGTAAAACACTCTGTAAATCTTAAATCACTATACAAATGTTAGCTAATATTATTATTGTGATTATTATTACTATTACTACTACTATTGTTATTGTTAACCATACGTGGGATTTGAACTCAGGTACTCTGGCTCCAAAGCCAGGCCTCTTTCCACATCATCTCCAATGAATGCATGTTTTCTAGTACTTGTGCTATCATAATTTTACCATGAATCTAGTGATACATTTATAAGGCAACTCTTTTTTACCCTCCCCTCACATCAGACATCCTAGAATGTGTCTCAAGGCTTCATGTATTATTTTTACCTCTGGAAATGAAGTGTTTGACAGAAAGTATCCTTGGAATACATCTTCATTAGTAGAAGCATTAATGTATTTTTTCTGTTACTTTTATTACCAACTCCAATACCTCAATAGCATCACTTTTGGAGCATTTTGTAAGATGTCTTTAGAGACTATGGCAGTGTGTAATGCCTTCTCTTTCTGCATAAGGCAAATCATCTTTGGAAACCACTGATGGATAATGGGCACATCTGGATTCAGCACAGCTGCTCACCTCTTTCCCAACTCCTTGGGTTTCTTGGTGCTGGGAAATAAAGTGATGGTGTGTTTTTCCCCTCAGGAGAGATATGGGATCATTTGTTCCAGATGAGCATTCCATCATTTCTGCTTGATTTTTCCAGAAGAATACAGATGTTGTGT